>NC_057796.1:270837186-271095863 GCF_018294505.1 Triticum aestivum | reverse complement strand
AGAGAAGTCATTCTCTCCCCCAAACACCAACACACGAGCACATTAACATCCCTCTCTCTTCTAAAGTCCGGACCCCGATATAGGTCTCTATCACTTTGTCTCTTGGGCATGCACACATCCCTTGCCCCACTCTCTAGCTAGGTCTCCCGGCATCTCTCTTTCCCAAGCACACGCACTATGTAGAGTGTATCTTTCTCATACACACAAAACGTCGCCCCAAACGTTTATCTCCCTAGTTATGTGGTTCTCGCACACTCACCTCACACGCCACCCCCACTGCAAAACAAGCACACTTTGTCTCCTTGTGCACCACTCTCCTCTTTCTATCTCTCCCACATGCGGACCCGCCCCAGCTCCTCCCTGTATACATATATGTCATGACTCTTTCCATAGCTCCCTAATGTATCATCGTTCTCGATCTCGCACATTGTTCTCTACACCATCTATTCTAGATCACTCATGAATTCCCTATCACACACACGATGACTCGCTTCCCTTGCGTCTCCGTACATAGGCCAATTTCAAACAACATCAACATTGTCTCCCTATCTATACGCCATTTATGGACACAAACGCCCCCTCTCTCGCCCCCTCTCTTCCTCTCTCTCTCTCTCTCTCCATCGCTAGCTCTCTCTCTCTTGCTCTCACACCCCTCTCACACACACACTCGATGTCTCTTCCAAATAGTCTGCTCCCCCCGCCCGCACCCATGCTATCCCGCTACTACACATGTCACACCATTCCCCCTTCCCTTATACTAGGTTTACATCATTAGTGGTCTCTCTACTCCACATACACACACTCCCTCTCACACACAAACGCGCGCACAAACACACACAGAGACGCACAAACACACACAGACACGCACAAACACCCATTAATCTAGATCCTCATCTCTCCCCATGTCCGCATGTGTATCTCGCACACTCACTCTCTAATTATGTATATGTGTCTCCACGTTACACAACACAAAGCCCCATGTACATGTCTCTCTCTATCCTCCACACACATAGACACAAAGAATCTGTTATCATTGCCTCAGTCTCTAGACATATCACACACGCACACTGTCTCTCTCTCTCTCTCTTGCAAACACGCTCAACAAGGGTTTCCCCGTGAATAACTTACCGTCTATTCATCAACAGTCATGGCAGTACGGCGAACATGAGACGTGAAAAAGAATAAATCTACACGTGCTTAGACCACCTAGTATGACTACTAGGACTAGAGCAAGCCAAAAAGTGCGCCGCCGTCACCCCCTCCTTATCGGCGACAGGAAAACCTTTGTTTTACACAGTCGACAAGTCATTGTGCTAAGGCCTCACATGCTGAGGCGTTGAATAGAATGTAGATGCTAGTTTACGGAAACAAGTATCGATAATACATTTGTATCGCCATACTTATATTTCTTCTCTTATAAAAAACCGAGTTGGTGATGATGGTACGCGTGCCATCTTGCAATATAGACCGTCCGATCTATATCTGACTGATGGAAATTAAACTAAAAGATACCCGCACCCCTCTCCACATTTGCAGACAAGGCCTTCCCTCGTTCATCATTATCTCCAACAACCTCATTGTTGAGAAATTAAGAAAGGAAGCCTCTGGAACAAACTGGCCTGGTGTCCGCTGTCGGTGTCGTCAATCCCCATGCCTCCGCTCAGTCCGACCACCAATCACCACCACGCCCCACTCCTCTTCACCTTTTCTCCTATTTCTCGAGATATCATTAGTTTTTACACATGGGATTACTCCCGCATGGGTGAATCACAACGAGTGTTTTTGTAAAAAAATGCATCTTGATGTTTCGTGCAATGCACGTATCTTGCTAGTACTCCTACAGAAGACTAAGTTGGTGATGATGGTGTGTCTGCCATCCGTCGTTTGTGACCATTAGATCTACATCTAACGACTGTGAGGTAAGTTGTTGCCTTTTCTCACAAACATCCCACTTGTCTACCAATTTGCAGAAAAACCATAATTAGTATCTTAAAACCAACCACATCCTTCCCTGACCTCACCAAAACAGCCCAAGGAATATATTCCAGTTGAAACATAATATATCTCTAGTGATATATGTATATCAAAATTAAAGTGTTTTTATCAAGTTTGTGAATAAGTATTATTCTAATTATGATTCGTTGCAACGCACATGAACATTGCTAGTATTTCCAACCATGCAATTTTCCCCCTAGTATTCCATAGTTTCGAGTTTTCCATCAAGATATTAGTCACTCATGGTTGATATTTACTTTCAATCATGTACACATATGCACTATGTAACTAGCCTTGCTTATTGGGTTCCAAAGCTTAACTTTCACCCCTACTTACAATATGTAGAGTATTTAACAAAAAACTACCACTTTCAACCAGCCCTAGGAAGAATCTATTATACAAAAAATAGCAAAAACATACCCAAAATTTCTTAATCCACGCCAAAAACTACTACCTACCAATTAGGTTAGTTTAAACCCATTTATGACAGGGTTGGCCCACACGTCCGTGCTGACGAGGCAGCTTAAACCAACACATTTTGTTTGACCGTTGACTCGAGGGACCCACATCTGACCTTCTATCCTGTTATTCCCCCTCAAATCATTATTTTTCCTAAACATTACTTCAAGCAGTACTGATGCGTGTTCGTCGGTGGCGCCAGTGATGAGCGAGTTGGCCGCTGCTCCGTCGTACGGGCCGGACGCCGCGCTGGCCTCCGCACGGGTTGGCAAGCTGGCCCGAGCGTGACTCACGAGCGAGCAAGCCGCCGTGCTGGCCTTCGCTCGAGCCAGATGGCTGGCCTTAGCGCAGCGCGCGCGAGCAAGCCGCCGTGCCGCCGTGCCAATCTAGCTAGCAAACCTTGCAGACAAGCAGCTGGACAGAGCTATATTGGCTAGCTAGCGGCCACGAGCTCCGGACGGAGCTGGCATCCGGGCTGCCGCAAGATGGGCTCCGCACCGCCGGCGGTTTTGACCTCGTCTTCTGCCGGCGGCGGTAGCTGCGTTCCATGTCGAGGATGACTAGGTGGACGGGTCAGAAGTAGGAGGTCACTCAGGGATTTTTGTGCAGACTGACATGTAGGTCCCACAAGTCGTAACGCCCGGTCGAATAGAAGGCGTTGACTTAATGGGCGACATGGGCCCTATTTGGATACTATAAGTCAGAGGTTACATTCTAACCCTGAACTAACTCGAACCAAAGTGGTGTTTGGATGGCAGGGTTAGATTGACAACAAATGTATCCAAACAGGGCCATGGGCTAAAACGTGCCTATAACGGCACTTTGTAGAGTAGTCGTTTCTTGGTAGGGCTGGTTGGTAAGAGCATGTACAATGGTTGATAAGGTAGTCTTATCTTAAGTCTGCCACGTATGCAAGTGGTAGTAGTTTCTTGGCATTATTAGTGGTTTCTTGCATTATTAGGGGTTTCTTGTAAGGAAGAATGTACTACTAGTGACAAAAGGCGATTCTAGGTTGCGTTGTACTCCAGTGAGTACTACTAGTGGTCGCGGGAGTGTATACCTCGTTTTGTGGGTTCGATCCCGGTCGAACGCATGGCAGCCTTTTTTTAAATAGTAACTTCGCTGCGAGCCAATATTTTACACGGGTAGTTTGGGTTTTGAAGTCAAACGGACGTGCGGCACCACTATCTGGGTGCACTGGATAGCCTAGCCACGTGAACGGGTTTTCCTTCCCAGCATCTCGTGGCTCATGTGCTCATCCTAGCCGCACCTCGCTTGCAGCTTCCTCACCAGCTAGTAGCATATTTAAACTAGCGCCTCCCAATTAAGCCCGAGGAGCCGAAAAAGCCTGGTGGGGCATTGGGAACTGTGCAATATGGCTCTGTACGTAAAGTGCTCTACTACTACTCTGTAGCTTGTGGTGTTGCACGCATGAACTTCACTCCATTATCGGCTCTACTATAAAAGAAATTCCTCTTGACGTGTTTTTTTTGAAACGGAGGCAAAAGCTTTGCTTCATCTCATTCATAAAGAAGGAACTACTAACAAAGTTCGACGAGATCCATTACACCTCCACAAATGGAAGCGAAAAGCCTAGTTTCGCTGTATCAAATAACTCAAATGTTCTGCCCCCGCAGTAACCGTCGCTGATAAACAGGTCGCTAGTGTGTGCGTGAGAGGAGCGGCTGAGTAGGCCAGCTACGTGAGAGGAGCGGCTGAATAGAGCACCGAGAGTACCCACTAGGCCACTACGCAGGTGTACTTTCCCTGCATTGATAGTTCATCGATGGTTCTAGAGAACAGTAGTACCCTCCACTTCCAACTGTAGCTCCTTGGCCCTGAGGTTCAAGAGTTCAAAACTGGTGCACTATACTAGAAGTACAGTACATCGCACTACTAGTTGAGAAAGTAGTACTAGTACTGCTACAGTACGAGTACGTACTCCTCCATCACATAATGTAAAACGTTTTTTGACACTAGTTGGCGTGTACAAAAAATAGCAAAAACATACCCAAAATTTCTTAATCCACGCCAAAAACTACTAGCTAGTGCCAAAAAATTCTTACTAGTGCTATTATTTACAGTATAATGCAATCCCATAACGTCCCATAATGCTTGTACTAGTAGTAAATAATAGCCTCACCCCTTCGCTAAGGAACGATCTACAGTTGGAAGGGACGAGGCCCTGCGGTTACTACGCTCTTATCTCCTCCTTGCCAGTTCCCCTCCCCCCGAAGAGAAGGCAGTTCGTCGCTGCTCCCATGGATTCGCCAGGCGGTTCTCCTCCTTGTCGGGGCTGGGAGACCTTGGATGACGATCCTCTGGGAGAAATCGCACGCCGCTCCGACGTCCTCACCACTGAAGACTCGGTGCTTCTTGCACCAACTTTTTCAAGACGGTGCTTAAAATGGCTTGGGAAAAGGCCATGCTTGTTGGTCTTCCATGCGTCCTCGAGGAGAAGGTTCTTCTATGGGACAATCCTTCGAACAGTCCACCGCTCCCTGGCCATGGTTGCACGTTGACTCCGCTAGAGTTGCCGACGTTGAGAGGTAGTCGGATTTTGTCCGATGAGCAGGTCACTAATGGAGTTTGATCATGTAGTACTTAGTTATTCCATTTCCATCCCATAATTTCTCCGCTGCTCACCGTCTTATATATAGGTCTGGGTCGGTGCCAACAAAGATTGGCTTGCATACCTCCGGCCGGATACCACCATCATTTTGCACAACATCCACAGCAGTGCGGCCGTTCCGGTAGACCCCTTCTCCACCATTGGGATCGGCCTTCCGGACTGGCTGGGCTTGAATACGTATGATGATGCCTACATGAGATTGAAGAAGATAGCAATTGTGGACCCACCAACAAAGCGACGCGGCTACAACGATTACTATCTCATCACGGTGTTCGACATAAGGATTGCCATCAATGCAAGAGGAAGTAACGGCAGAGGCTGGCGCATGTTGGCGACGGCAGATTTGTACCCCTACACGTTCGAAGACGCCGTGCGCCATCTAGGCCGCATCTTCGCGGTGACAAGCCAGGGGACTTGTTTCATCTGGTTGCCATCCTACGGTACGGGAGATTACAAACGGAATGCACAAACCATCATTTGCATCCCTAACGGTACTCCATTATTTTGCAAGGACTAGTCATCCCACGATCAAAATAAGATCGCCGATCCTGGATGTGCATTTGCATCCGCGATTCGGTCTAACCTGGAACCTTGTAGCTGACTTTGGCATATTGGGATCAACTATCTTAGCAGTCGTTACCCATGGTACCACTGATGTGCAACATGGTCACACAATCTACCACGATCGGACCGTCACCATCTACCCAGGTATTCCATTTTGAACCCTCTCGCCTTGTCTTTCATTGTTGTACTAGTACTCTACTTACGTACTAGTAGGAGTACTTTTTACCTTGGAGGACGCGTATAGCTAGCTAGGCCCTTCAAGACTTGAACCCACTAGCTGCCACCATTTTTGTTTTTCCATGTCTTACTATCTCATCCATCTAGCCAAGAGTGGCTATATATAATAAGCCGGTTATTTTACTTCCTCTATACCGGAGTAGTACTATTTGATGCACAGTATTACTGACCGCCATATTTGAGCACAACATTATTATGCATAGACCTTGACTATGTATGTCACCATGTGTCCAGATCTGAGATGCCGCGTGTACCAGATGAACGGCGCCGAGTTCGACCCCCGTGATGCTATGTGGGTGCCGAGGAACACTCTTGGAGAGTACTCGCTTTTCATTGGGGACAGCTACCCCATTGTGAAGCGGATGCCACCTTTCGTGCACGACACGGAAGGCCTGCCGTTCATGAAGCATGGTTGTGTCTTCAGTGCGCACCGCCGGATGAACGACATGCTGGGACACGCTATCCCTGATTTATGCCGCTTCAGCTTGGATGAGTCTCCATCGTGTGGAACCGGACTAGAAAGCTGCGACAATGATTCCCGTTGCCCACCGCTATGGATCATGCCATCCATGAAGAATACCTGGGACTGGAACCTCGAGGAGGACATGTAGCCCATCTATAACGTGTAAGTGGAGTACAGTAAATTGTGAATGGTAGCGCTGTGAATATATGTAGACTAGTCGTGCACAAATTTATCACATGAATTGGAGATGAACTTGTGTGGCATACTGGCATTTGTCCTTTAGAATTTATTACTATTAAATGTGTTATGTGTACGTGCAACTTGTGTGGTTGTTGCATGGGCTCCAACACGCTCTTTGAGAAAAAAAGGTGGCACGGCTTTGGATATACGTGACGTGGCGGCATCATACAGTAGCATCGTTCGCTATAGTTGTAGTACGCTCCTATTAGGACGAAAACTCCTATAAAACCTTGCGCTTGGCTCTTTGCCTCTTCGGGAGGTTCAACAGTTCGTACTCGTGTGAACCTTGCACTTGGCTCTTCGCCTCTTCGGAAGGTCCAACAATGATGATACTACAGTACACATTATGCTTCTGGAAATCTGAAACCGATTGAACTGCTGCACGTCCACCGCGAGGGCGAGGGAGAGGGAGAGGGCGCTGTAGTCAAAACCCTCTCCTCGTCCTGCGAACCACCGCGCGAGTGGGCGAGGGAGAGGCATAGTAAGAAAACTTCTCCTCGTTCGGCAAGTTGACGGGACACATCAAAGCAGTACTAGTACTAGTCCATACTGCGTCCTTTCTGGTTAATATGGCTTAATTTGAAACAAGAAAAATACACTGGCGGTCAACGTATGTAACAATACGCTCTTTACGGTCACTATATATAGTTTTGCGGTGATTATACGATCACTAGCTCATCGTAGAGCACCGTATTGCACCCTACTGACCGGCCACATAGTCGACGTGGCACTTTGTTGACTGGTTAAATTGTCACCTGGTTTCTGGGTCCCACCTGTCAGTTGGCAGAGCAAAGAAATCAGCTAAAAACAAAGAGTGTAGTACATCTACACTTCCAATGCATTTAGCCTTTAATCTAAATCGATATTGATTGACTAATGCACCAACTTGTGCTCTAGGTATAGGCTACATGTCTATCCTTAATTACAGCATGCAATGACCTTCATTTAATCTTCTTCTCTCAATGGTCGCATGCACACATAAGTCTGCTACTTTTGGGCGTTAATTATGCCCTGGTCAATGTGTAAATCTCTAAATGTACAGTCTTTCACGGACGTAGGGAGTAGGTTGAGCACTTGAGCATGAGCGTGTGTGTTGCGTCGTGTGCTGCGTGCCGCATGGGTGCCTGAGTGTTGCGTGCGTCCATGTGTGCGTGTGAGTGTTGCATGTTGCATGCATGCATGCATGCATGTGGCTTACTCCCTCCCATTGGCATGTTCATATTTCAAGCTTCCTCTGTTCCGTCCATATGGTGATACTCCCTCTGTTCCCAAATACGGAGTAAAATCCTCCCTCTGTTCCCAAATACGGAGTAAAATCCTCCCTCTATTCCCAAATACGGAGTATTTGTCTTTCTAGAGATTTCAACAAGTGACTAAGTACGGAGCAAAATGAGTGAAGTGAGCGTAGAGGCATAGGGATAATGTAGAAAGGAAGTCTTCGTGATCCATTATTCCCCATCTTGGTCAGAGAGAACTATTCAACTAGTCTTCACAGTGAAGTGACAATACACGCTGCAGCAGATGGGACACTTAATTAATAAGCTGAACCAGCGTGTTGGTGTTACTAAATCAACCTTACCCAGTACTGCCATCATGTTTGCCAGTAGAGCACGCTTTTATCCTCCATTAACTGACATATTGGCCCTCTTGTGGTAGACCCACATGTCATCGGTGTAACTATTTACACTCCGAAGGACAGTATATCCTGGTAGTAGTAGTAGAATTGAGATTTAATGCACTTTCTTCCCGGCCTTCCACTCTTCTTCCTCCTCTCTTCTTCTTCCTCCTCTCTTCCCCATCGCCGGCCGCACACCATTTCCCCCCGCTCACTGCTCGCCCGCCCGCGCTATCTTCCTTGGTAGCTCGCGCATACCATATCCCCCCGCTCACTGCTCGGCCACACAAGGAGAAGCTTCTTCGCTCGCCCGCCCGAATCCACTTCCCCGCTGGCTCGCAGGCACCGAAAACCCCAATGGAAAAACCGACTGACACGCAGAGCCGCCATTGGAATTCCCTCCCCGATGTTCTCTTGGAGCAGATCTGTAATCGTATGGACCTACTCAGCACCGTCTGTCTGGCCGCATGCTCGGTCTCTTTGTACTGTCTACTCGTCTGCAACCGGCTGGCTCTTTTCAAGACACCCTGCTTGCTTATGCCTGATCCTCGTAGGTGGCCCAGACACCGACTTGACGATCCTACGAAGGTTGTCGTGGTGCCCCTCGACATGCTACCACTACTCGTCCACCTGTCCTTCATGCGCGGCCACTACTGGGCGGGCATGAAGGCCAACTGGATCGTCCGCATCCACCAATCTAGTAGTCCGTGGCGTCTCGTGGATATCTACACCCAGCAAGAGATCACCCTTCCATCTTTGGATACCGCTGCCATCGAGCCTCGCGGCCCGCCAGACACTCCTGCCTACTACGCACGAGACGCGTCGAGCTTTTGGCTCGACCTCTGTTTGCTGAAGGTTGGAATCTGCGAAGTGCCCACACCATCAGAAGACTACATGGATTACAAGCTCATTGCCGTCTTCAACATGGGATTAGTCTATCTGGAATCCGGTCGCCATACATGGTTATGGCTCATCATCGATCCTCTTTACCCAACACTTCTGTCTGATGCTATAGTGCATGATGGCATCGTTTATGCGGTCGACGCACAGATTGGCTGCCTATACTGGTGGAATCTATCGTCGTGTAATTGTTCTATCTCATCTCATCTTTACCTTAAGAATACGACTGCCTGTTCATTGTTACAAATTTAGAATATATAGTATGTCTATAACCACATCATTGCTATATGTTCCTCTCATTTCCTAGATTTTTATGACCACACATGTTATTGTTAGAGTTGATATGAGAACAATTGGTATCTAATGATTGTTAGAATAGATATTATGAGTATAACCTCATGATTGCTATATGTTACTTTCATTTCCAGGATTTTTATAACAACGCATGTTATTGCTTAGAGTTGATATGATAACTGTAGTAAGTGCTATGGTAGAATATGAGTAGGCCCTGTCATATCTGTTTTCCTCTCATTGTTACATGATGTTTGAACCATGATATATTGCTAGAATATGAAAGCCATTGGCTTATTTTTTTAACTTGGGGTATGATTATGACCACGACATTGCAATTCTCTGTCTATGATATGTGTCACTGTTATAATAATCTTAATTCCACACATACTCTGAACATGATTGTTTTTTGTCCTTTTGGTCTCCAATTTGAATTGTTGCAGCAGACGCAAATGCGCTGGCCTTCATGATTCCAGGACCTGGAATCATACCAGCCGATGGGTGGTGGTTTATCGCTCGTTCAGCTAACGGTGGTCATTTGATGCTCATTTGCACGTACCAAATTGACCAAACCATTTCATCAAACCACATGCATGAAGTACAATGCCTGGGGCGTTCATGACATTGATGGCTATGGCTGCTTCGTGTTTGAGAAAGATCCCAGCTCCGTTGGGCCAGGCGTACTCAACTGGAGGCGGGATTACAGCCTCGGCAACCACTCCATGTTCCTCGGGCTCAATTATCTGATCATCCAACCAATCATCGATCATATCACCGGCGATTATTACCGTGCTATGCAACTTCCATTCGCCGGGGGGACTATGTTTACACATCATACCATGGGTTTCATGAAACACCATATCCAGAGATTCGTCGACACATCTTGTTGCCAGATAATCTTCAGTGTGTGAAAGGCATCAAGCTTCCATGCGATGGATGACTTTTGCAAACCCGACATGCGGCGATGTGGTTCATGCCAACAGCAAATATGCACAACTTGATTCGTACTGATATGTAGACAGAGAAATGTATTCTACTGCTATAGCACGACCCTCTTTTGTTGGATATTATGTACTGTTGTTAGTTTGAAGCACTCCTCTGGTTTGAAGGATAGATACCTTTCTGGGATCAAGTGCATCCTAACTCACCTGCGCGGGATGTACTGATAATGATGATGGAGATGTTGTGCAGTATATATATATATCACTTAGGCTTCAAGTGCGTACTTGTTAGTTAAACCTATGGTTAAAATGTGACACTAAATACGACTAGTAAGTAGTACAGTAGCAGTAGTAGTATACGTCAGTCAAATTATTCATCATGTCCACACATTGAATTGACGTGACAACACGCTGCGCGTGAGGTGACATAAGAATCCCGACGGCGTGTTCGGGTATTCTAGACTTCAGATTTGGAGTACCACTTATCTGTCGAAATCTTTCATCATTCACTTAAAATAGTCGATTGATCATACATTGAGTACCATATAACTGGAATTAACCCATGCAAGTCGAAGAAGGATTGGCCGATGCTGCCGGCTGGCGTCAAATTTGATCCCACGGATCAGGAGCTGATCGAGCACCTTGAGGCCAAAGTGAGTGCTGACAGCGCGAGATCTCACCCTCTCATCGATTTGTTCATACCAACCATCGACAGCGAGCACGACATATGCTACACCCATCCTGAGAAACTTCCAGGTAAGACACCGATCGGCCGTCTACTTGCACAAACATATTCCTTTGTTTATAGCTCTATTTTTCTTTTTAGACGCAGACCTGGTGAAGCAATTACAATTTGACAGTTAATGAAAAGTGAAACAAGTGACTGCAACATGCCAAAGATGTTATGAAAATGCCAACTACATACACTAAAACATGTATTCGACAATACTGCAGGTATCACACTGAGTGGCCTCAGCAAGCATTTCATCTAGCGCAATTCCAGGGCGTTCAAAAGTGGCACGTGGACGCGTCGCAAGATACAGTCGGAGTGCGTCATGCACGCGATGTGGCACAACACCGGAAATACCTTGCCGGTGATGGTCAACGGCCGGCAGATGGGTAGCAAAAAGGTTCTGGTGTTGCACACCAACAAGAACTTCGACCAGCAGAGGACCAACTGGGTGATGCACCAGTACCACCTCAGGGACCTGGAGCAAGGGAAGGAGCGGGAGCTGGTCCTCTGCAAGATTTTCTACCAGACGAACACTAGGGCCAGGAGTAAAAAGATTATAAGTTAGTTTGGTATTGGTACTTGTACTACCTTGTCGTCCGCAAGTTGGTGTTGTTGTTAACGATCTTTTGGTATGAACTTGGCATTTGCTTCCAACCATCATGTCGAGGGTCGACGTGGATATAAAGCTGAATCATTTGTTTCAAAACGAATTCTCAGGCACCTGATTTTTATTTGATGGGTAGCATAAGCACCTGCCGTTCTAATTCCCAGTTCTCCAAATTTTTTGAAACAAGTGCATGCTCTTATTATCATGATGAAAAAACAATATCCCTGTTGCATCCCAGTTATCAGTCTGTACTTGCAGAATTCTCTCGTTTATTGAGCATGTATATTGTTTTTTCAGGTCGAGCAAGTTTCAACTGGGCTGTAGACTGCCCAGGCTTGGTTTTGTTTTTAACAGGCCCAGCCCATGATTACAATGGGGCACAAAGATCCAGCAGGTATCTACTGGCCTCTGGCCCGCCAGCGTTAGTTATATTTGTCTTACAACATCCGCATGCCGTTTTTTTACCGAATCAAACACACAGCCCAGTTCTATTTTCCTCTTGAAACGCATGTCCCTACATCCGTTTTCTAATCTCTACCTATAGTTTTACTAGTTCATATACATGTATCATTATATTGAAAATACATAAATTCCC
The DNA here is from genome assembly GCF_018294505.1 of Triticum aestivum. Classification (NCBI taxonomy): domain Eukaryota; kingdom Viridiplantae; phylum Streptophyta; class Magnoliopsida; order Poales; family Poaceae; genus Triticum; species Triticum aestivum. Next base: position 271,083,591 of record NC_057796.1, on the reverse strand, counting down.
TTTTCATATTTACATCCTTATTTTTGTTGTTGTTTTCCCTCCCAGCGCTGATTTTTTTTTACCACTGGTTTTCCCTTAAACCAACTCAATTGTCCCACGTCTTATTTGCTTACAAAAACAAAACGATTTTTTTGGCAAATCAATAAGTTCTTAAAAAAATGTTTATCATTTCGGGATTACAAAAGTTCGGACTCCACCGAAATATGCAAAATAAGGTTGAACTTTTTGACCGTGGTCCTGGGTAGAAAATGGGCTGTAATAAATTACTTAAGAATTAGCAAATGGGTGCAAATTATTAAAAAATAGCAAATGGGCTCTATGTTGTCTGCCACAGATTTGGTGGCTGACTTGTGGGCCTACTAAGTTCATGCGTACACAAGGTTTATCAAAAAAGGAACTTAGTCAACAATCAACTCTACCAGCGTCAGACCGTTAGATGTCAATCTAACGGCAATCGTGCTTCTTCAGTCTCTGATCTTCCTGCCCCAGCCACCCAAACCAGCGCCGTCGGAACCGCCTGCTCCCGCCTCCCGTGGCCGGCTGTGCTGCCGGGCAGGCCTCACGGCCCCATCATATACTCGCATCCCTGGCCTGTCTATCCCTCTACTCACCCACACCTCCTGTTATTTTCCGGCGACAGCAGCCGAACCAGTCAACCCTCGTACTCTCCACCGCGTGGGCAGCCACTGCCGTGTCTTCCCCGGCTCTATGTCGTACCCTTCGTAGGCCTCGCCATCGTCCACCGCCCTGGTGCTCTCGGTGCAGCGTGGTCAACGTGGTCAACGAACGACATCCATCGGAAGTGGACTGTACGTGGAGAGGCTGACAGCTGGGTCCACGGCCGCACACAAGGAAATGCCTCCTTATTACACGCAAAATAATGATTCCTCCACCTGACATCTGGGACCCGCTGGAAGGGCCTCTGTATTTCGCGAAAAAACGTTCCCTCCGCTGACAGGTCGGACCCACCAACTATATCTTCGCACGCAAGGAAGTGCCTCCTTATTGCGCACAAAAAAATGAATACCCCCTGCCAGCTGGGACCCACCATAGTGGGAGGCTGACTTGTGGGCCTACTAAGTTGACGGGGACGAAGGGCTTTGTCAACTTAGTCAATATGAACGATTCTAGCTCCAGTGACCGTACGATGTCCATCCAACAGCCTTAGTGCTTCTTAAACCTCTGGTCATCTTGCTCCAGCCGCCCAAAGCAGCGCCGGTCGTGCCGCCTGCTCCTGCCTCCCATGGCCGGATGTGCTGCCGCGGAGGCCTCACCGCCCCCATACTACTCCCACCGCTGGCCAGGCCATCCCTCCACTCACCCACACCCCCTGTTATTCTGCGGCGACGGCAGCCTCACACCGCAGCCGAACCAGTGAACCCTCGTACTCCTCTCCGCGTGGGCATCCACTGCCACGTCTTCCCCGGCTCTGCGTTGTCCCCTTCCTAGGCCTCGCCGTCGTCCACCGCCTTGGTGCTCTCGGCGCGGTGTGGTCAATGTGGTCAACGACCGACTTCCATCGGTAGAGTACCGTACGTGGAGAGGCTGACAGCTGGGTCCACGGCCGCAGCTGGGTCCACGGCCACAGCCCAGTTTTTTTGTGATTTGCCAAGTAAGTCGCTTTGTCAGGCCTGTTGGGCTGCAAATCTTTCAAGACAAGGAGAGCTTCATTCGGCCGGCCAAGAAAATGGCCTATCAGTAATGAGAAATGGGTTGTACATTTTTAAAACACAGCAAACCGACAATTAGTTTCAAATTTCTTTTTTTTCATTTCGAGATTTTAAATTGCATTGATTTTTATGCGTGGACAATTTGCTGGATTTTATATTGATATACTTTTATTTTTAAAATCAATTTGAATGTGACTCGAAATTTCGAGATTAAAAACAGTTCGGACCGCACCGAAATATGCAAAATTTCATATAATTTTTTAACCGTGGCCACAATATGGGCTGTAATGCTAACAAAAAGAATATGGGCTCAAAAAAACCTTAAGAATTAGCAAATGAGCTGTAAATTATTAGAAATAATGGCCGATGGGCTGTATGATGTTTTCCACAGATTTGAGGCTTTCCTAAAAAAAGGTTGACGCACAAGCAGTGACCGTTGGATGTCCATCCAACGGCCATCGTGCTTCTTCAATCTCTGCTCTTCCTGCTCCAGCCGCTCAAACAAGCGCCGGTGGGACTGCCTGCTCTCTCCTCCCCGCGGCCGGCTGTGCTGCCACGCAGGCCTCACCGCCCCACCGTACTCCCATCGCTGGCCAAGCCATCCCTCTACTCACCCACACCTGCTGTTATTCTCCGGCGACAGCAGATGAACCAGTAAACCCTCGTACAGTCATACTCCCCTCCGTGTGGGAAACAACTGCCGAGTCTTCCCTGCCTCCATGTCGTTCCCTTCCTAGGCCTCGCCGTCGTCCACCGCCCTGGTGCTCTCGACGCGGCCTGGTCAACGTGGTCAATGACCGACATGCATCTGAAGTGGACTGTACGTGGAGAGGCTGACAGTTGGGTCCATGGCCGCACGCAAGGAAATGCCTCCTTATTACGTGCAAAATAATGATTCCTCCACCTGACATCTAGGACCCACCGAAAGGGCCTCTGTATTTCGCAAAAAAAACGTTACCGCCGCTGACAGCTTGGACCCACCAGCTATATCTTCGCACGCAAGGAAGTGCCTCCTTATTACGCACAAAAAAAATGAATACTCCCCCTACTAGCTGGGACCCAGTATAGTGGCAGGCTGACTTGTGGGCCTACTAAGTTGACGGGGATGGAGGGCTTTGTCAACTTAGTCAATATGCACGATTCTAGCTCCAGTGACCGTACGATGTCCATCCAACGGTCGTATTGCTTCTTCAACCTCTGGTCTTCTTGCTCCAGCCGCCCAAACCAGCTGGTCGTGCCTCGTGCTCCTGCCTCTCGTGGCCGGCTGCGATGCGACGGAGGCCTCACCGCCCCCTACTACTCCCACCGCTGGCCAGGCCATCCCTCTACTCACCAACACCCCCTGTTATTCTGCGGCGATGGCAGCCTCACACCGCAGCGAACCAGTGAACCCTCATAGTCCTCTACGCGTGGGCATCCACTGCCGCGTCTTCCCCGACTCCGCGTCGTCCCCTTCCTAGGCCTCACCATCGTCCACCGCCCTGGTGCTCTCGGCGCGGCGTGGTTAACGTGGTCAAGGAACGGCTTCCATCGGACGTGGGCTGTACGTGGAGAGGCTGAACGCTGGGTCCACGCCCATAGCAAGGAAGTGCCTCCTTATTACGCGCAAAATAATTATTCCTCCACCTGACAGCGGGGACCCACCAGACGGGCCACCGTATTTCACAAAAAAAAGTTCCCCCCTGACTGCTGGGACCCACCAGCTACATCTTCGCACTCAAGGAAGTGCGTCCGGGCAAAAAAATGATTCGCCCCTGACTGCTGGGACCCACCAGCTACATCTTCGCAGGCAAGGAAGTGCTTGACAGTCGGACCCACCTGGTCAAAGCGTGCGTAGCGTTGTCATTCTGGTCGCGAACGTGTACGTACATACTGGTCGATGTAGAGGCGCGCACGTGTCATAGTAGAGGCGCGCACGTAGCATGTACACATACGTACAACGGCTAGTGTGCAAGAAAGAAAATACGGCCACATACATACATACGGGCAGGGTCTCGAACGCCTACTCGCGCATACGTACGGCCAGGGCTCGTGTACATGGCTGGGTCGGAACAGAGAAACTGCTCGTCGTCGTGTTCATGGGGAGCCAACCGGCTGGGTCGGAACGGAATGCGTCGTCGTGTTCATCGGGAGGGCTTGGACGGAACAGCCGATGGAAACGAGGCCTGGCGTACCGCGGAACGGAGGAAACGGCCTTGTGTTCGACTGACCACGGTTGAAACAGGATCCTGTTCATCGGGAGGGGTCTGGCGTACCGCAAAACGGAGGAAACGGACCTCCTATGGTCGAAATGGGTGTCCTGTTGATTGGGAGGGGTGTGGCGTACCGCAAAACGGAGGAAACGGACTTGTGTTGGAGCGCTACGGTTGAAACGGGGGTCCTATTCATCGGGAGGGGTGTGGCGTACCGCAAAACGGGACTCCACGGGATACTGTTCATCTCCACCGGTGACCCCCTCCAGCCTCACGGTCCACTGTTCATCCACCGTCAACCTCCTCCAGCCTCCACCTGCGACTGTTCATCCACGGGCTCCTGTTCATCCAGCCTCCACCGCGCGCTACTCCACCGGCTACTGTTCAACCAGCCCTCTCCACGAGCTCCTGTTCAACCACCCCTCCACGGGCTACTGTTCATCCACCCCTCCACCATCTACTGTTCATCCAGCCCTCCACGGGGTGGTCTTGTTCATCCAGCCCTCCACGGGGTCCTGTTCATCCAGCCCCAACCGGCTCGATCGATCGGGGTCCTGTTCATCCAGAGGCAACACCACGGGGTCCTGTTCATCCACCCCCACCGGGAACTGTTCATCCAAACCCCCCAGCAACGCTCACTGTTCATCCAGAGGCAGGATTGATCAGCTTCAGTTAGCAGCAGTAGAGAAGGAATTGCTCGATCGGGTTCAGCTAACAGCCATGGATCGATCGCTCGAGTTCAGTAACGTGTAGCCTGGAGTGCAATCGCTCGGGTTCAGTTAGAGCCCAACGCCTCGCTCGGGTTCAGTTAGAGCCCAACGCCTCGCACCCATGCGTGTGCGTGTATGAGAGAAACACGCATCGCTCGGCCCCGACCACTCATCGTAACCGGGAACACCCCGATATTTTCCTCGCCCTCGCTTCTACCACAGTTTTTTCCATCATGGACGGCCCAAAGAATGTCATGCAGTTGCGTCTCCGGCCCGCCCAGGACGAAAAGCCCATTTTCTGTCATGATTTTCTGTCATAGAAGTAGGACCCCACCACATCTATGATGATACCGGGTTTTGACACAATTATCGTCATAGAAGTGTCATAAGTATGATAGAAAGAAAAATCGTTCGGCCCAAAATGTCACGGATGTGTCTTTTTTTTGTAGTGCTAGGGGAATCACAACATACATACTATCAAAATATCAAACACATATCAAGTTCACATGATTACTTGCAATGTGATGTCTCCCGTGACCTCAAGAACAAAGGTAACTACTCACAAGTGATAATCATGCTCAAGATCAGAGGGGTATTAAATAGCATATTGGATCTGAACATATAATCTTCCACTAGATAAACCATATAGTAATCAACTACAAGATGTAATCAACACTACTAGTCACCTACAAGCACCGATCTATAGTTCCGGCACTAAGATTGAACACAAGAGATGAACTAGGGTTTGAGAGGAGATGGTGATGTTGAAGACGTTGATGGAGATTTTCCTCCCCAAGATGGGAGAGTTGTTGGTGATGATGATGGCGATGATTACCCCTCCGGGAGGGAAGTTCCCTCGCCGAAATCGCTCCGTCGGAGGGCAAAAGTGCTCCTGCCCAAGTTCCGCCTCGAGACGGCGGCGCTTCATCCCGAAAGTCCTCTCCTGATGTTTCTAGGTCAAAATGACTTGTATACCAGAAGATGGGCACCAGAGGTGGCCCGGGGTGAGCACAACCCACCAGGGCGCGCCTGGGCTCCCTGGCGCGCCCAGGTGGGTTGTCCACCTGGTGGGCCCCCTCTGGTACTTATTTGCTCCAATATTCTTCAAATATCCCATAAAAAATCTCTATGAAGTTTCAGCTTGTTTGGAGTTGTGCAGAATAGGTAGCCTGACGTAGCTTTTCCAGGACTAGATTTCCAGCTGCCGGAATTCTCCCTCTTTGTGTGAACCTTGCATATTATGAGAGAAAAGGCATTAGAATTACTCAAAAAAGCATTATTATGCACAAAAACATCATAAATAATAGTAAGAAAACATGATGCAAAATGGACGTATCAACTCCCCCAAGCTTAGACCTCGCTTGTCCTCAAGCGAAAACCGAAATCGAGAAACAAGTCCACATGCTTAGAGAGAGAGGTGTTGATAAAAATAAAATACGGACATAGAAGCATCATGTCGATTACTATAACAACAACAAATTTAATCATAGAACTTTTATCATAGAACTTCCCATGAATCAGTGACAATTCATCACACAACTGAAGTATAAAGCATAAACTCTATTAGAAACCAACAAACTATGTTCTCAGTCAACTTTGCAACTACAATGCATCATCTTTTCAGGAAGGGTCACCTATCGGAGCCTTTAGGCAAGTCCACATACTCAACCATCATATAGTCTTCTATGATTGCTAACACTCACCACATACACATGAGCAAAACATTTCAACCGGACACATAGAAAGATGGGGGCTTATAGTTTCGCATCCCAACGTATTCACCTCAAGGGTGATGTCAACAATAATAACTCATGTGCCCATATTCAACTGGACATATGTGCCTAGATCTTTCCTTACCACATGATGCTTCCCAAAGGATAAAAATAAAAGGAATAGAGAGAGGAAACTTTGATTCTTGCATAAAAGTAAAAGATAGGCCCTTCGTAGAGGGAAGCAGAGGTTGCCATGCGCTTTTTGTTTGTATGCTCAATCCCTTAGTGCAAGAGAACATCATGTTATATTGCCCCTTGTGATTGCATCCTTTATTATGTAGTCAGTCACTTTTATTCTCCACCATCACAAGTTCGTACAACGCTCAATTTTCTCTTACACTAATTGATCTCACACTTTTAGAAGCAATTTTTGTTGCCTTATTGCACCGATGACAACTTACTTGAAGGATCTTACTCAATCCTTAGGTAGGTATGGTGGACTCTTGAAAATAAGATTTGGGTTTAAGGGTTTATGGATGCACAAGTAGTATCTCTACTTAGTGCAGAATTTTTGGGTAGCAAAGATAGGGGGCAAGCACCACATGTTGAAGGATCTATGACAATATAACTTCTATGTGAAATGAACAAACATAAATCATTACATTGTCTTCCTTGTCCAAGGTCAACAATTTTGGCATATAATATTTTGATGGGGGCTCACAATCACAAAAGATTTCTAGGATAGTGTATTTATATGTGAATCTTCTCTTCCCTTATTAATTCTTTCATGAGTTGCATCATTAACCAATGCTATGTTTGTCAATCTCTAATAAAATTTCCTACTAATACTTTTCCTTATGTGGTGTCGACACCTACCATAAGATTAGCATATGATCTTTTTCATTTAATTCCTTTCTTTTATTGCAGCATGAAAGTAAAGAAAGCAAAAACTCAAACTAAACTTTATTATATATCCCGCACACGATTACAAGGATAGATCACTAAGCAAACTCTCGAGAAGAAAGGATCGAACTAAAAATTTTATTCATCTAAAGCAAAGGATCGAACTAAAATAAGTAGAGGTAAAAGATAGTGGGGATGATACGATACCGGGGCACCTCCCCCAAGCTTGGCAGAAGCCAAGGGGAGTGCCCATACCCGATACTCAATTTTTCTTTTGGTGATGAAGAAGAGGGTGGTGGTGATGAAGTAGAAGCGGTCTTGTCCCTGTTCCTCAGCTTACACTTGAGGATGAAGTTCTCCTCCTTCAGCTCACCGATCTCTTGCTCAAGGTCCAGTACCCTTTTGCATAATTCCTGCTTGTTTTCCTGCAAAAGGCGATGAGGTATAAACTGAATCTTAGGCCTCTTTGTTTTGTTGGGTGATGCGGCTTGAAGCTACGTCAGTATTTCCCCAAAGAGGAAGGGATGATGCAGCACAGCGACGGTAGGTATTTCCCTCAGTGATGAGACCAAGGTTATCGAACCAGTAGGAGAACCAAGCAACAACACGTAAACGGCACCTGCACACAAATAACAACTACTCGCAACCCGACGTATTAAAGGGGTTGTCAATCCCTTTCGGGTAACGGCGCCTCAAGATAGGCAAACAGACGTGAGTAAAATTGTAGTAGATTGATAGATCGAAAGCCAAATAAAATAAATGAGAATAAATTGCAGCAAGGTATTTTTGTATTCTTATTTTAATAGATCTAAAAATAAAAGCAAAGGAAAATAGATCGCAAAGGCAAATAATATGAGGAAGAGACCCGGGGGCCGTAGGTTTCACTAGTGGCTTCTCTCGAGAAACATAGCAAACGGCGGGTAAACAAATTACTGTTGGGCAATTGATAGAACTTCAAATACTCATGACGATATCCAGGCAATGATCATTATATAGGCATCACGTCCAAGATTAGTAGACCGACTCCTGCCTGCATCTACTACTATTACTCCACACATCGACCGCTATCCAGCATGCATCTAGTGTGTTAAGTTCATGGAGAAACGGAGTAATGCAATAAGAACGATGACATGATGTAGACAAGATCTATCTATGTATAGATAGATCCCATCATTTTATCCTTAGTAGCAATGATACATACATGTCGGTTCCCCTTTTGTCACTGGGATCAAGCACCGTAAGGTCGAACCTACTACAAAGCACCTCTTCCCATTGCAAGATAAATAGATCAAGTTGGCCAAACAAAACCCAAATATCGGATAAGAAATACGAGGCTATAAGCAATCATGCATAAAAGAGATCAAAGAAACTCAAATACTTTCATGGATATAAAAAGATAGATCTGATCATAAACTCAAAGTTCATCCGATCCCAACAAACACACCGCAAAAAGAGTTACATCATATGGATCTCCAAGAGACCATTGTATTGAGAATTCAGCGAGAGAGAGGAAGCCATCTAGCTACTAACTACGGACCCATAGGTCTACAAGGAACTACTCACACATCATCTGAGAGGCACCAATGGAGGTGGTGAACCCCATCCATGATGGTGTCTAGATTGGATCTGGTGGTTCCGGACTCTGCGGCGGCTGGAATTGATTTTCGTCGACTACCCTAGGGTTTCTGGAATATTGGGGTATTTATAGAGCAAAGAGGCGGTCCGGGGGGGCACCCAAGGTGGGCACAACCTACCAGGGCGCGCCTGGGCCTCCTGGCGCGCCCTGGTGGGTTGTGCTCTCCTCGGAGCACCCCCAGGCGCAGCCAGGGCCCATTACATTTCTTCTGGTCCATAAAAATTCTCCGTAAAGTTTCGTTGCATTGGACTCTGTTTGGTATTGATTTCCTATGATGTAAAAAACATGCAGAAAACAACAACTGGCACTTGGCACTATGTCAATAGGTTAGTACCAAAAAATGATATAAAATGACTATAAAATGATTATAAAACATCCAAGATTAATAATATAATAACATGGAACAATCAAAAATTATAGATACGTTGGAGACGTATCAGCATCCCCAAGCTTAACTCCTACTCGTCCTCGAGTAGGAAGTGATAAAAATAGAATTTTTGATGTGGAATGCTGCCTATCATGTCATATCATATTCTTTTCTTTATAGCATGGACATTTGGACTTTTATGTAATTCAAAACAATAGTCTAGTTTTGACATGATAATTTAAATACTCAAGCATATCAACAAGCAACCATGTCTTTCAAAATATCAACGCTAAAATAAGTTATCGCTAGCCCATCATGCTCAAACATCGATCCATTCATGAAACATACCCGCATATTAGTTACACCCAATGCTCAAGTACGATCATGGTGCCTCTTAGTTGGTGCTTTATATGAGAAGATGGAGACTCAAATTCAAAAATAAAAATTGCATAAAGTAAAAGAAAGGCCCTTCGCAGAGGGAAGTAGGGATTTGTAGAGGTGCCAGAGCTCAAAGCGAAAAATTGAGAGATAAAAACATTTCGGGAGGTATGCCTTTCCCACCAACGAAAACGACTTAGAGTTCTTCATACTTTCCATGCTTAGATATATCATAGGCGGTTCCCAAATAGATATTAAAGTTTATTCCTTTCTCCACCATGCTTTCACTTTTCCATGGCTAGCCGAATCCATGGTTGCCTTCCATACAAACACTTTCCAAGGAATTTATTATTTGAAAACATAAAGTACATATTATTATTTTTTCATTTTGGGACTGGGCATCCCTAATATCTTTGCCTTACTCTCGTGCAATGACAAGTGAATAAATAGTCATCGTGAGAATACACATCTTAGCATGGAAAATATGGGTAACTCCTCACCGCCTTGCGAGCCGTACGTGCACACAAAAGGGAAATCTATTTTGAAAATTAGAGATGACACATACAAATTTGCTTAGAACGACACGGAAATACCGCATATATGTAGGTATAGTGGACTCATATGGCAAAACTGAGTTTAAGGATTTGGATGCACAAGTAGAGATCATACTTAGTGCAAAATGAAGGCTAGCAAAAGACTGGGAAGCGACCAACCAAGAAACGAATAATCTCATAAGCAAGCATTAAGCATAATTAACACCGAATAATGCACCACAAGTAGGATATAATTTCATTGCATGACTATTGACTTTCGTGCTTGCATAGGGAATCACAAACCTTAACACCAATATTCTTACTAAAGCACAATTACTTATCAATCATGACTCACATATCACATCATCATATCTCAAAACTGTTACTAAGAATCAAGTTTATTTTGTCCAATGATCTTCATGAAAGTTTTTATTATATCCTTCTTGTATATCTATCACTTTGGAACTAATTTTAATATGTTGCTTTTGATAAGCTCAAACAAATATAAGTGAAGACCATGAGCATAATTTTTCTTTCTCTCAAATTAATTTAAGTGAAGCAAGAGAGAATTTCTTGAAAATTTTATTAACTCTCAAATAAATCTAAGTGAAGCAAGAGAGCATTTCTTCAAAAATAATAAAGCACACCGTGCTCAAAAAAGATATAAGTGAAGCACTAGAGCAAGTCCATAGCTCATAAAAAATTTAAGTGAAGCATAGAGAGCAATTCTAACAAGTCATGACATAATTTTGGCTCTCTCAAATAGGTGTGTCCATCAAGGATCAAGACTTAAAAAGCAAAACAAAATAACTAAAGACTCATATCATACAAGACGCTCCAAGCAAAACACATAGTATGTGACGAATAAAAATATAGTTTCAAGTAAAATACCGACGGTCGTTAGAAGAAAGAGGGGATGCCACTCGGGGCATCCCCAAGCTTAGTTGCTTGCTCATTTTTGGATAATAGCTTGGGATGCCGGGGCATCCCCAAGCTTAGGCTCTTCTTACTCCTTATTCCTTCATCCATCGTAAGATAACCCAAAACTTGAAAACTTCAATCACACAAAACTCAACAAAACCTTCGTGAGATCCGTTAGTATAAGAAAAATAAATCACTAATATAAGTACTGTATCAAACCAATTCATATTTTATTCTTGCATTATATCTATTGTATTCCAACTTTTCTATGGCAAAAACCCATCAAAGAAAACCATAGAGCCATCAAAATAAGCACACAACGCAAAGAAAACAGAATCTGCCAAAACAGAACAGTCTGTAGCAATCTGATTTGTTTGAATACTTCTGTAACTCAAAAAATGCTGCTAAATCAAGACGTCCTAGGTAATTTGTTTATCAATCTACAGTAAAAAATTCAGATCAAAATCACGCTCCAGTGAATTTTAGAAATTCGGGGATTGGAGTCAAAAGTTTCTGTTTTTCAGCAAGATCAAATCAATTGACACCCAAGAAGATCCTAAAGGCTTTACTTGGCACTAACTCTAATTAAAACACAAAAAACACAATCATAACAGTAGCATAATTGTGTTAACACTCAAGAACAAAAAGCAAAAGGAAAAAATAAATATTATTCATTGGGTTGCCTCCCAACAAGCGCTATAGTTTTACGCCCTTAGCTAGGCATAAAACAAGGATCTAAGTTTTGTCTTCCGAAGTTTTGGCAACTTTTGTCAGCATTTTTTCAAACCCGGGAGGCTCTTTACGCTTCCCTAAATTCTCCGGAAAAGAAACCATCTTTAGATCCAAAATATCCAATAGCTTGTTGCAAAGAGTAATCAGGGTATTCATGCGATTGATACTACCATTGAGGTGTTTGAGGGGTTCATTATATTTATGTATTTCAACCATATGTTTATGCAGATCACCAAGTTTGTCCAACATTTGAACTCTCTCAGGGGTGAAAGAAAACCCCTTCTTTTGAGGTGGAACTCCCAAAATTCCTTCTAAAATTTCATAGGCAGCATTGGCATCAAGCTCAATAAAATTCCCTTTAGTGGCAAAGTCTAGGAGTTTTCTATGATGCAAATCCAATCCTATGTAAAAATTACGAAGCAAGATCTTAGCGTCCCCCTTTAAATTGCAAATACGATAAGATTCCATAAATCTATACCAAGCATCTTTTAAATTTTCTCCCTGTCTTTGTTTGAAGTAAAGAACTTCGAAATCGGGTGACAAAGGAGGAGTAGGCACGCTAGCCATTATGACTAGGACGCAAAATCACGGATAGATCTGACGAGAAAATGGCAAACGAAAAAGAGGGGCGAACAAAATGGGAAATTTTTGTGAAGTGGGGAGAGGGAAACGAGAGGCAAATGGCAAATAATGTAAATTGCGAGGAGATGAGATTTCTGATTAGGAACCTGGTATATGCTGAAGATCCTCCCCGACAACGGTGACAGAAATTCCTTTTGATGCGGCTTGAAGCTACGTCGGTATTTCCCCAAAGAGGAAGGGATGATGCAGCACCGCGACGGTAGGTATTTCCCTCAATGATGAGACCAAGGTTATCGAACCAGTAGGAGAACCAAGCAACAACACGTAAACGGCACTTGCACACAAATAACAACTACTCGCAACCCGACGTATTAAAGGGGTTGTCAATCCCTTTCGGGTAACGGTGCCTCAAGATAGGCAAACAGACGTGAGTAAAATTGTAGTAGATTGATAGATCGAACACCAAATAAAATAAATGAGAATAAATTGCAGCAAGTATTTTTTTATTTTTAGTTTAATAGATCTGAAAATAAAAGCAAAGGAAAATAGATCGCAAAGGAAAATAATATGAGAAAGAGACCCAGGGGCCGTAGGTTTCACTAGTGGCTTCTCTCGAGAAAAATAGCAAACGGTGGGTAAACAAATTACTATTGGGCAATTGATAGAACTTCAAATACTCATGACGATATCCAGGCAATGATCATTATATAGGCATCACGTCCAAGATTAGTAGACCGACTCCTGCCTGCATCTACTACTATTACTCCACACATCGACCGCTATCCAGCATGCATCTAGTGTGTTAAGTTCATGGAGAAACGGAGTAATGCAATAAGAACGATGACATGATGTAGACAAGATCTATCTATGTATAGATAGATCCCATCATTTTATCCTTAGTAGCAATGATACATACGTGTCGGTTCCCCTTTTGTCACTGGGATCAAGCACCGTAAGGTCGAACCTACTACAAAGCACCTCTTCCCATTGCAAGATAAATAGATCAAGTTGGCCAAACAAAACCCAAATATCGGATAAGAAATACGAGGCTATAAGCAATCATGCATAAAAGAGATCAAAGAAACTCAAATACTTTCATGGATATAAAAAGATAGATCTGATCATAAACTCAAAGTTCATCCGATCCCAACAAACACACCGCAAAAAGAGTTACATCATATGGATCTCCAAGAGACCATTGTATTGAGAATTCAGCGAGATAGAGGAAGCCATCTAGCTACTAACTACGGACTCGTAGGTCTACAAGGAACTAATCACACATCATCAGAGAGGCACCAATGGAGGTGGTGAACCCCATCCGTGATGGTGTCTAGATTGGATCTGGTGGTTCTGGACTCTGCGGTGGCTGGAATTGATTTTCGTCGACTCCCCTAGTGTTTCTGGAATATTGGGGTATTTATAGAGCAAAGAGGCTGTAATGCCCAAGATGCGGCCATATCTCCCACATGTCGAGGCACGACTTAGAGGCATAACCACATGTTGGTTTTGTCGCAAGAAGGGTCATCTTCACACAATCCCATGTACAACAAGGATAGATAAATAGTTGGCTTACAATCGCCACTTCACAGAATGAAGAATTAATTCATACATCATTCGGAGTACACACATAGTCCGACTATGGACAAATCCAAATGAAAAGAAGATAACCCCAAATGCTAGATCCCGATCGTCCCAACTGGGCACCACTACTGATCATGCGGAAACAAAACATAGTAATGACCAAGGTCCTCATCGAACTCCCACTTGAGTTCACTAGCATCACCTGCACTGGTATCATCAGCACCTGCAACTGTTTTGGTAGTACCTGTGAGTCACGAGGACTCAGCAATCTCAAACCCACGAGATCAAGACTATTTAAGCTTATGGGTAGGATGAGGTAATGAGGTGGAGTTGCAGCATGCGCTACGAAAATATGGTGCCTAAACATACGAGTACAAGAGTAAGATGATAAACTACGCAATGGTCGTGAAGCTAAAACTGATCAAGAAGTGATCCTGAAACTACTTACGTTCAATCATAAGCCAAACCGTGTTCACTTCCCGGACTCCACCGAAAAGAGACCATCACGGCTACACACGCGGTTGATGCATTTTTATTAAGCCAAGTGTCAAGTTCTCTACAACCAGATATTAACAAATTCCTATCTGCCACATAACCGCGGGCACAGCTCTCGAAAGTTTATACCCTGTAGGGGTGTCCCAACTTAGCCCATCACAAGGTCTCATGATCAACGAAGGATATTCCTTCTCCCGGAAAGACCCGATCAGACTTGGAGTCCCGGTTACAAGACATTTCGACAATGGTAAAACAAGTCTAGCAAGACCACCCGACTGTGCCGACAAATCCCGATAGGAGCTGCACATATCTCGTTCTCAGGGCACACTAGATGAGCAATCCGTACAACTAAAACCATCCCTCAAGTTTCCCCGAGGTGGCGCTGCAAAGGGCTCTAGTTTAGACCAACACTCAGAGGAGCACTGGCCCGGGGGGGTTAAAATAAAGATGACCCTCGGGGCAGATCCCAAGGGAAGGGAATATGTGGTAGATAAAAGGAAAACCAATGTTGGGCCTTGCTGGAGGAGTTTATTCAAAGCGAACTGTCAAGGGGGTCCCATAACCCCAACCGCGTAAGGAACGCGAAATCAAGGAACATAACACCGGTATGACGGAAAACTAGGGCGGCAAGAGTGGAACAAAACACCAGGCATAAGGCCGAGCCTTCCACCCTTTACCAAGTATATAGATGCATTAATTAAATAAGAGATATCGTGATATCCCAAAATCATCATGGTCCAACATGGAGCAAACTTCAACTTCACCTGCAACTAACAACGCTATAAGAGGGGCTGAGCACAAGCGGTAACTTAGCCAAACAACGGTTTGCTAGGAAGGTGGGTTAGAGGCTTGACATGGCAATATGGGAGGCATGATAAACAAGTGGTAGGTAGCGCGACATAGCGATAGAGCAAACAACTAGCAAGCAAAGATAGAAGTGATATCGAGGGTAATGGTCATCTTGCCTGAAATCCTTCTAGGAAGAAGATCGGGTCCATGAAGAAGATGAATCAACATAGTCGAACGAATCCACAATCGCAACGTAACCCGCACTATCAAGGAGAAGCGCAACCGGAAAGAAGGAAACATCATGGTAAATCAACCATCACATCAACATGGCATGATGCACAATCAAGTATGATGCATGTCCGGTTTAATAAGGCATGGCATGGCAAAGTGCAACAAACAATACTACAAATTAAGTGGAGCTCAATATGCAACGAGTTGCATATCGACGAAACACCACATTCATTTATTTAGTTCTCTCCCGTTTATGTACCCAACAATATTAAATGGTATTAAACATGGCAAGGGGTGAAGCATATGAAAACTACCTAGGCAAGTTTAAAAGAGGCCGGAACAACAAACAACAATTCCGGAAAATTCCCATGTGCATATTTTGAATTTGGTACTGTTCTGCCCTAAATCATATTTTAAAGTTGTTAAACATCAAAATAAAGTGAACTAAGTTATTCTATGCATTTTCCACCCCATTTACATATAAAGTTTATTTAAAATGGAGCTACGGTTATTTCGTTATGAAATAAAGCATATTAACATGGCATTTATGCAAAATTAAACAAACATCAAGTTTAAACATTTTAAACATGGATGAAAGCGACATATTAAAAAATATGAAACTATATGAAATTCTAGCAGTTTACATATATAAATCGTTTTAATCCAATGCACGGTTTATTAGTTATTAAATGCATGAACATGAAGGGTTTTCCTGCAAAACTGATAGTCTCTGGATAATTGGGAAATTCGCAGATCTGAAAAAAAACATAGGCGGGCCGAATCTGGCTGGCCCGATAGTGTACAAGAGAGGCGCTGGAGGGGCTGGTCACCCATGGGCCCTGGCGGAAGCAAGCCGGCTGGATGCGGCTGGGCCTTGGCGATGCGCTCGGTCAATGCGCGAGCGAGACGATCGGGTGAGCTGCTGCTGCTCGTTTCTGAAGAACAGAAACAGCAGCACACCCATGGCGATGCAGAAGACGACGGCAGCGGGATTTGGCGAAGGCGGGGAAGGCGCAAGGCTGGACCGGGCCGGAGCTTGATGTGGATGCCGAGGGGAACAGAATCCGATGGGCGGCCCCTTGATCTGAAGAAGAGGACGGCCATGGCATCCTGCTCGAACGATAGAGAGAGCAGAGAGAGACGTGAGCTTCAGAAAAATAGAGGACCGAAGGCAGGAGAGGGAGGGTCGGCTGGAGATGGATCTGGGAAGATCCCGAGGTGGAAGAGGAGTGGGTAGTTGGCTGGCGGCGGCGACGGGAGGGATGGGACATTGCTCCTAAAATTTAGGGTTAGGGGTCTATTTATATCAAGTTGGTTAGGTTTGGGGCTGATGGGTCCCTCCGGTCGTAATCGGACAGCCCGAAATAAATAGGCTAGGGAGTCAAATAAATAAAACAAAGATATCTTAGGGATGTTTGAAGATGATCCGGACCCATCGGTAACGACAGCCAGGTTCGGGTTCGGGGAAGTTTACGGACGCGCACGCGAGGGGGTCTGAGAGAGGTCGACAAAGATAAAGAGGTCTCACCAAAGGTCAACAGAGACAATGGGTTTTGATGGGTTCAGAGAAGAGAGAGAAGAGAGCAGTCCAGTTGACCTGAGAGGAGGTCAACAGAGACAAGAAACGGCAAATAGGAGCGGATGCAAGTTTTATGAAAACATGCGGATGCAAGGCTCGTGATGACATGATGAAATGCAACAGACAAAAATAAAACACATGACGGTAATGAAGAACATGGAAGGCTTCTAGAGCATCGGTCTTGGGGCGTCACAACTCTCCTCACTTACAAGAGATCTCGCCCCGAGATCTAAGGATGGCACTGGGGAGAAACAGAAGAGGAAGAGGTAAAACAAAGTTGCTTCTTTGACAAACGAGTGAAACCAATGAACCTTGAGAGGTTGAAAACTTAAAAGAAGAACACAACATAGTTGAACAAAATTGAGAGCACTTCGGTAGAAAAGAGAAACAAGGAACACCATGTGAACCTTGGAGGTTGCAAAGCTATGAATGACGAGTACAATGGACAAGAAGGAATTGAAACCACTCTGGTTGAAACGAGATAAACAAGGAGCAAGGAAGAACAAATTCGGACAACACTCCGGTTGAAAAGAGATGCAAGACTTCATAAGATGAAAAGAACTTGAATAGAGTACACAACACTCTGGTTAAATGGATAAGCAAGGAAAAAAACATGGTCTTGACAAAACAAGATGACGAGTCGAAGAGAGCAACATCACAATGCCTCCGGAGAAAATGAAAGAATGTAATGAAAGGAACGGAGAAGAAAACAACATGTTCTACCTCAAATGAATTTGAGAGAGCATCCTTAAAAAGAAGGATTGAACGGAGTTGTTGGAAGATCAGTACGAAAGGATATGATCCTCATGGGCTTATGGAGACATCTCAAAATTATGAGGTGACAACCAGCCATTACCAAAAGATTGATTAGCTGAGAGGAACGAAGAGATGGAAAAACTTCTTTCACCATGAGAATAGGAGGACACTTGGATCATTGATAAACACCACAATAGCAACATTCCTTAGGGAAAGGCTTTGGTGAAATATGACACAAGATAACACCAACGAAGAGATTAATGGATTTAGAATAACTCACTTTTGCTAGTTTTGAATCATGAAGCACGAACGGAAATTATCAAGAATGACATATCACCATCTCAAAAGATAAGGTAGAAAGAATTGCACTTTGGAATGCAAGATGAAGAATGCTTGAACTCCTCAAAACAAAACATGTGTTGAGCACCCTGTTTAATTTTGAGTATAGCTTGGCAGATCTTAACTCCGAGAGAAATCTTGAAGAACGAATGAAGAATGAAAGGAATCCTTGACGAACCACCATGTTGAGCCTGCATGAAAAACTCTGGGTAGGATAGGATAACAGAAAAGAATTGAAGGTTGAAGCGAATAGGATTGAAGCCTTGCAATGATTTAGTTGGAGCTTCGCGACGAGATAATGCGGAAAACTTGGAACTCTGGAAAAGAAAAAGATGAAGCATATCGAACCGAGAAATGTGACATGATGAACAACTCTGGAAAGAAGAAACTAGACCACTTGGATGAAACAATAATAAGAATTACGTTATGCGTATCCTTCACCAATTTAAATTGATGACAAGCAACGGATTTGGCATACTACTTATTCTCGTAGAAGGGATTAAGAGAGATATAGCGTAAACTTGAGAAGGTCTTCAACGAACCACCGGCAGGATTGAAACAACGAATAAATTAATATGAGAACATAGGAAGAGGAATCTTGATCAAAACCGCCGTAAGAACTTGAAACACATGAAGGAAAAAGCACAAATCACCAGGAAGAATTGGAAAAAGAACGAAGATACTTGAGAGAATTTAGATACATGAGAACGAATAGATCACGAGCTGATTAGAGAATACTTGAATGATGCACCGGTAAGATTTGGAGAACGAGAGCTGAAAACTGGAATGAATAATTATGACATGATGGCCTTCGGAGGAGAGAAATGGAAACAACTCATGAAATGCTCCGGATGGGTATAAAAAGAATTCTCGCAATCGAAAATAATTATGAGAGGATGTCAACAAGCTTGAACTACGCATCTTTGGAAGAACGGGTAAGGATTTAAGAGGAACTCCTCTTCGGACTTTGAAATCCGAGAATGACGACGAGAAACACCACCATGAATTGTTGAGGCACTCCGGAATGAAAATTAGAAAGATTGAACGAACGATGAAAAGAATTTGAAAGATCTTGGAGAAAGACATTTGACTGATGATAATTCATTCTTACGTCAACCTTTGAAATGAATTTGGGAATAGCTCCGAAAAATTTAGAAGAGTCAGGTAAGATCCTGGAAAAAGACCTGTGGGTTAGGGCCCACTCAAAAGATACACCATTGAAATGGTTGCTTGGAAGAGAGATTGCACCGGTTGAATTAAATGGCTTCAATGAGATAACAACCTCGATATATCTTGAACGGATCTAGAATAGAAACTTGAATCTCTTGAGATAATCTTAAGCACTTCGGAACAAATGAGGTGCACCGATATGGAAAACATTTGAAACGGGGAAAAAGGATATGATCAACAAGGCTTGAATTGGATCCACCGGAGAAGAAAAAAACGAAGAATAATAAACTTGAAGCTCCGTTAGTATCTTCCTGAGAATCACCGGATAAGAACATTGATGGAAAAGAATGGAGGTACTTCCCATCAATAAAAGGATATTTGATTAAGAAATCTGAGTCCTTGAAGAAAAAGGGTGGGAGGGCGGGAAAACAAAGGCAACTTGGGATGGATGAAACAAACACCGTTGAGAAAACTTAGAATTTATCTTGCGGATGTTGAAAATGATCGGATCCACTTGAAGAGAAGCACGTCAGTTGGAAAAGAATTGGCATGACCATCCCGATGATCAAAAAGGATTATCACTCCCATAGAAATATGAGGACACCTCTTAGGATAGGTATGGAATCAACACTTGACATTGAAGCAACTCGAATACCACAACTCAAAACAAAACAAAGGATTTGGCTTGCAGAATAAGCCGGAACAAATACATATGATAGAGATTTACCCAATCCCATATCATGCATTTGTCGGAAAGATATTCTAGGAGCTACTTGAATTCCCACCTATAAACTCCTGAAACTTTATGGTTATGCAATCTGGTGTTGGGGATACAGGGGAAGCAATATATCTCACCCAAACTAACAATCCCTACATCCAGCTGTATCCATCCGTCAACACATAACCAAGAAAACTCCAGAAATCATGCACCTCAACCTTCGAAAAGCATCCGTTATACAAGCTATGGCAATACTCCCGAACTCCCGCCCCAGTACTGGGTGACATTGAGGTTATCTCACCAACAACTGCATAAAAGAGATTTTCAATGTCGGCGAAACTCAGGTATTCCAGAACTGCAACGATAAAATTGTGACGACAACACCTCGGAGCTCAACTCCCCGGGACACTGCCACAACCCCTAAATGTCAGGAGGCACCAAGAACAATGTTCTTGCCACAAGAATATCGGAACGATCCCAAGATACCCGCGTGATCCTAATTTTTTTTGTTAAAATTGAGGAGAGGAAAGACAAAACATCTACGTCGGGAGATCTCTGCAGAGCGACAAAGGGGACTGAGGAGTAAAAAGAATCCTACTCTCCGATATATATAATCCTAAGACTCAAAACATTTTTGTTCTAGATTCAACAACGTCAGCGATTCGATCAAGTAGGGGGCTCCTAAGTCGGGGATGGCTCTGATTACCAACTTGTAACGCCCAAGATGCGGCTATATCTCCCACGTGTCGAGGCACGACTTAGAGGCATAACCGCATGTTGGTTTTGTCGCAAGAAGGGTCATCTTCACACAATCCCATGTACAAGAACAAGGATAGATAAATAGTTGGCTTACAATCGCCACTTCACACAATGAAGAATTAATTCATACATCATTCAGAGTACACACATAGTCCGACTACGGACAAATCCAAATGAAAAGAAGATAACCCCAAATGCTAGATCCCGATCGTCCCAACTGGGCACCACTACTGATCATCCGGAAACGAAACATAGTAATGACCAAGGTCCTCGTCGAACTCCCACTTGAGTTCGGTAGCATCACCTGCACTGGTATCATCGGCACCTGCAACTGTTTTGGTAGTATTTGTGAGTCACGAGGACTCAGCAATCTCAAAACCCGCGAGATCAAGACTATTTAAGCTTATAGGTAGGATGAGGTAATGAGGTGGAGTTGCAGCAAGCGCTAAGCAAATATGGTGGCTAAACATACGAGTACAAGAGTAAGATGAGAAACTACGCAACGGTCGTGAAGCTAAAAGTGATCAAGAAGTGATCCTGAAACTACTTACATTCAATCATAACCCAAACCGTGTTCACTTCCCGGACTCCACCGAAAAGAGACCATCACGGCTACACACGCGTTTGATGCATTTTAATTAAGTCAAGTGTCAAGTTCTCTACAACCGGATATTAACAAATTCCTATCTGCCACATAACCACGGGCACGGCTCTCGAAAGTTTATACCCTGTAGGGGTGTCCCAACTTAGCCCATCACAAGGTCTCATGATCAACGAAGGATATTCCTTCTCCCGGAAAGACCCGATCAGACTTGGAGTCCCGGTTACAAGACATTTCGACAATGGTAAAACAAGTCCAGCAAGACCACCCGACTGTGCCGACAAATCCCGATAGGAGCTGCACATATCTCGTTCTCAGGGCACACTAGATGAGCAATCCGTACAACTAAAACCATCCCTCAAGTTTCCCCGAGGTGGCGCTGCAAAGGGCTCTAGTTTGGACCAACACTCAGAGGAGCACTGGCCCGGGGGGTTAAAATAAAGATGACCCTCGGGGCTGCAGACCCCAAGGGAAGGGAATATGTGGTAGATAAAAGGAAAACCAATGTTGGGCCTTGCTGGAGGAGTTTATTCAAAGCGAACTGTCAAGGGGGTCCCATAACCCCAACCGCGTAAGGAACGCGAAATCAAGGAACATAACACCGGTATGACGGAAAACTAGGGCGGCAAGAGTGGAACAAAACACCAGGCATAAGGCCGAGCCTTCCACCCTTTACCAAGTATATAGATGCATTAATTAAATAAGAGATATCGTGATATCCCAAAATCATCATGGTCCAACATGGAGCAAACTTCAACTTCACCTGCAACTAACAACGCTATAAGAGGGGCTGAGCACAAGCGGTAACTTAGCCAAACAACGGTTTGCTAGGAAGGTGGGTTAGAGGCTTGACATGGCAATATGGGAGGCATGATAAACAACTGGTAGGTAGCGCGACATAGCGATAGAGCAAACAACTAGCAAGCAAAGATAGAAGTGATATCGAGGGTAATGGTCATCTTGCCTGAAATCCTTCTAGGAAGAAGATCGGGTCCATGAAGAAGATGAATCAACATAGTCGAACGAATCCACAATTGCAACGTAACCCGCACTATCAAGGAGAAGCGCAACCGGAAAGAAGGAAACATCATGGTAAACAACCATCACATCAACATGGCATGATGCACAATCAAGTATGATGCATGTCCGGTTTAATGAGGCATGGCATGGCAAAGTGCAACAAACAATACTACAAATTAAGGGGAGCAAAATATGCAACGAGTTGCATATCACGAAACACCACTTTCATTTATTTAGTTCTCTCCCGTTTATGTACCCAACAATATTAAATGTTATTAAACATGGCAAGGGGTGAAGCATATGAAAACTACCTATCTAGGCAAGTTTAAATGAGGCCGGAACAACAAACAACAATTCCGGAAAATCCCCATGTGCATATTTTGAATTTGGTACTGTTCTGCCCTAAATCATATTTTAAAGTTGTTAAACATCAAAATAAAGTGAACCAAGTTACGCTATGCATTTTTCACCCCATTTACATATAAAGTTTATTTAAAATGGAGCTACGGTTATTTAGTTATGAAATAAAGCATATTAACATGGCATTTATGCAAAATTAAACAAACATCAAGTTTAAACATTTTAAACATGGATGAAAGCGACATATTATGAAACTAGATGAAATTCTAAGCAGTTACAAATATAAATCGTTTTAATCCAATGCACGGTTTATTAGTTATTAAATGCATGAACATGAAGGGTTTTCCTGCAAAACTGACAGTCTATGGATAATTAGGAAATTCGCAGATCTGAAAAAAAAAACGTACGCGGGCCGAATCTGGTTGGCCCGATAGTGTACAGGAGAGGCGCTGGAGGGGCTGCTCACCCATGTGCCCTGGCGGAAGCAGGCCGGCTGGATGCGGCTAGGCCTTGGCTCTGCGCTCGGTCAACTATAAATAAAAATAATTAATTTTCTTACTAATTCAACCAGTTCAACTAAGCACTTACTATAAATAAAAATAATTAATTTTCTTAGTAATTCAACTAGTTCAACTAAGCACTTTACTATAAATAAAAATAATTAATTTTCTTACTAATTCAACTAATTCTATTAAGCACTTACTATAAATAAACTAGTTCTATTAACCACTTAAATTCTATGTACATTCTACAAAATTCTACCTATCTATACTATTGAAAAAACCAACATTCTACCTATCTATACTATCAACTAAATCTATGGAGGGAGGAGGGGTTGTGGATGGAGGAGGGGGAGGGAGTAGGGGTTGTGGAGGGAGGAGGGGCTATGGAGGGAGGAGGTGCTGTTGATGGAGGGGCGGCTAGAGGAGGGAGGAGCAGGGGGGATGAGGGGAGGAGGAGAGGCAGCTAGAGGAGGGAGGAGTGGGGCGGAGGAGGGAGGAGGGGCAGCTAGAGGAGGGAGGAGGGAGGATGAAGAGGAGAAGGAGGAGGCTTACCGAGGCCGGAGGATGGCGGCGACTCCGGCAGTAATGCGGCGACAGCGGCGAGAATGCGGCGATGTGGGCGATGGTAGGAGGAGGACGACAGCCGCGACAGTGAGACACGAGAGTGAGGAAATGGGCGGGCGCGGGGGGGGGGGGGGTAAGGCTGGATTAGCAGTAGCGCGGTTTAGGAGAAAACGCTACTGCTAAACTAGCTAGCAGTAGCGCGTTTCATAGGAAAGCGCTACTACTACACTTAGCCTGGCGGCAATGGTGGGCTAATTTTAGTAGTAGCGCTCTTCGCCCTGGCCGCGCTACTGCTATGCTCATAGTAGTAGCGCCTTCCGTTGCCCCGCGCTACTGCTAAGTAGCAGTAGCGCCCCATTTTACCCATCGCTACTGCTAAAGTTCTGTGTATAAGGTCTTCCCTAGTAGTGAGAGGGAGTGCTTAGGCATTCTTGTCCATCCATTTGGCCAAAGAAAAACCAAACAAGCAAAACAACAAATGGATGTCCTCGAATGGAGAAAATTATGCAACCAACATGCTCACACAATAAGATAACAAATAAAACATGTGGCAAAGCATGCACATACACTCTAGCATCTATCAAGCAATTGGTGATGACTGGGTCATCTATAGATGAGTATATTGACTTAGGAGTCAAATGATAACATTTGATCATAGGTCATACTAATCGTTTAAGTGCAAGTGGGGTTACCACTTTTACATAAAAGCATTGTTGTGTTCACACCATTAGAGTTGCTTTAGCTCAATTCCTAGAGCAAAGCTCCCCCTAGATATGATATCCCCCTTAGAGGGATGAACTAACCTTGGGTTTTTTCGACTATGACTTCATGTAGGTGTTGAAGATGTGGATGCTCAATGTTGATGTGGATCATTTTGGAGCAAACCATTGGAGTGAGTTGCACTTTCAATACCTACATTGGTTAGTCCCACAAGGAACATGCAAGAATATCCATAGACATATAGTGAAACACACATATGATGATGTCCATGAAAGCATTAGGTTACCTTGTCCCTTGTCTTACCAACAAGATGGTTTGTGACTCCATGAACTTGTGCAAGATATGAAAGTTGATTGCACATGTCCTTGCCAAAATGAATATGAGTGAAGTATGCTGGCGAAGTCACCCTCAAGAACTCTCTAGTTCTTATTCTTTAGGATCCACATCAACTTGATGGGAATCCTTGGAGTTGTAGTCGTACTTGATGAAGTAGAACTTGATGTAGTCTTGGGAACCCACTTGACCATGGCCTTAGGAGCTTCTTCAAATAAATAAATCTCCTCTTGAAGCTTGTCCTTGCCTTTTAGCTTGTGGTCTTATGGTGGAAGATCATCTTGAGCTTGTGTTCCTTTGAAAGAAGTGGGATCATACTTCTCTTGTTGAGGAAGAAACTTCGTCTTGGGGTATTGATATTCTTCCCACTCAACTCCATTGGCATTGAACTTTCGTTCAAAACCAACACCTTGATTCTTCCGGTGCCTTCCCTGCTTGCGCACAATTTCCTCAAATTGCTTACTTTTGGCAAGGCTCTTGTAAACACCTTTCTCTATAATTCCCTTCAATAAGCTATTTTCTTGCTCAAGTGTAACTTGGCTAAGAGAATCATTAGTGGAATCAAGAGAACTACTAGAAGCACCAATATTGGATTTAACATTGTTATTGTTACCACTAGAAGAAGAATCTTTCTTGCTCTTATGCTAGATTTTACTTGTGGCATATAAGTAGACAAGAGTAAATGCTTGGCTAGGTAAGAAGAACTCTTCTTTCGAAGATCATCATTGATAGCCTTTAGGAACCCATGCTCTTGCTCTAAATTTAGCTTCTCGAAGCGTAGCTTCTCATGAGTCCTTAGTAGCTCTCTATGATCCTCTAGAGTTGTTTCATGAGCTACCTTAAGAGTGTTTAGTTCTTTAGTTAGATGCTCAATCTCCTTCTTATCATTGTCATTTGTTTCATCTTGATTAGCATGATTAATAGCAATTTCATCATAGTTTTCATCACTAGTGTTGTCAACAAGTAAATCATCATCACCTAGCAAATCATCTTCATCACTATTAAAATCAACATACTCGGGTGTGATACCTTAGGGCCTTTAGCCATGAAGCATCTTCCAATTCCTTCATTTGGTGAGTCAAATATATCATAGGAGTTGGATGACACAAGTGCAAGACCGGCAACACCTTCATCTTGAGTATAGTCGGAGTCGGAGTGATAACTTCTCTCGGAGTAGTTGTCGGAGTCGGAACCAGAAACCCATTCACCAACATGAGCTTGATGTCTTCCTCTTGTGTAGCTCTTTGATGACTTGTCCTTCGTTTCTGAATCCTTGCTTCTACGAGAGGATCTTCGTTCACAACGATCATCTCGACTCCTTCTCTCTCTTGGTGGTGATTCATCTCTTTTACTTCTCCTTTTAGGTGAATCTTCTCTTTTCTTGTAGCTAGGGAGCCGTACACTCGCTGGAGTAGTGTCTGGGTCTTCCACAATTGTAGCAATTACGATCACGACTAGAAGATCTTTTGTCATTGTAGGACCCTGACTTGGAACTTCTCTCGTTGCTTCTACTCTTGTAGAACTTGTTGAAGTTCTTCACCATTAAGCTCAATTCTTCATTGAAGACTTGTTTCTCACTTGATGTTGTAGGTGCTTCACATGAGGCTTTGTAAGCACCACTTGACATCTCATGAGCAACAATTCTACCAATGACTTCCGTTGGCTTGAGATCTTTGTAGTTGGGCATCATTTGGATCAATGTGCACACGGTATCATATTTTCCATCCAAGGCTCTTAGGATCTTCTTAATGATGAATTTGTCGGTCATCTCTTCGCTTCCCAAGCCGGCAATCTCATTTGTGATGAGAGCAATCCTAGAGTACATCTCAGCGACTCCTTCACCATCCTTCATTTTGAACCTGTCAAGTTGACTTTGGAGCACATCCAATTTGGATTCCTTGACGGACTCGGTACCTTCGTGCATATTAACCAAAGTATTTGAAATTTCCTTTGTATTCTCAAGGCGGCTGATTTTTTTGAATTTTTCGGGGCACAATCCATTGAAGATAATATCACACGCTTGAGCATTGTATTGCAACATCTTCATTTCTTCCGCTGTTACTTCACGATCCGGTTCTCTACCATCCTCGAAGAAATCACCTTGCAAGCCAATACGCACAACAGCCCAAACGGCGGGGTTATGACCAAGAATATGCATTTTCATCTGATGCTTCCAACTAGCAAAATTAGTACCATCAAAATAAGGACCTCTACGGTGGTAATTTCCCTCGCTAGACGCCATACTCTCCTAGGTTGTGAAACCAAGGCTATGATCATCAAAGCTATGTGAATCAAGCCAAATGGAGATCAAAGCTCTGATACCACTTGTAGGGTCGAAAGTAGGTCTAGAGGGGGTGATTAGACTACTTGACCAAATAAAAATCTAGCCTTTTCCCAATTTTAAGTGTTGGCAGATTTTATCAACTAGCACAAGTCAAGCAATCACCCTACACATGCAATTCTAAGTGTAGCAGCAGAATGTAAAACATTGCATATGAAAGTAAAGGGAAGGGTTTGGAGAAGGCAAACACAATGTAGACATGGAGAGTTTTGGCGTGGTTCCGATAGGTGGTGCTATTGTACGTCCACGTTGATGGAGACTTCAACCCACGAAGGGTAACGGTTGCGCAAGTCCAGGGAGGGCTCCACCTACGAAGGGTCCACGAAGAAGCAACCTTGTCTATCCCACCATGGCCATCGCCCACGAAGAACTTGCCTCACTCGGGTAGATCTTCAAGAAATAGGCGATCTCCTTGCCCTTACAAACTTCTTGGTTCAACTCCACATCTTGTCGGAGGCTCCCAAGCGACACCTAACCAATCTAGGAGACACCACTCTCCAAAAGGTAATAGATGGTGTGTTGATGATGAACTCCTTGCTCTTGTGCTTCAAACGATAGTCTCCCCAACACTCAACTATCTCTCACAGATTTGGCTATGGTGGAAAGATGATTTGAGTGGAAAGCAACTTGGGGAAGGCTAGAGATCAAGATTCTTGTGGTAGGATCGGTATATCTTGGTCCCAACACATGAGTAGGTGGTTCTCTCTCAGAAAATGAGTAGTGGAAGTGTAGGCACGTTCTGATGGCTCTCTCTCAAATGGAGAAGGGGGTGTAGGGGTATATATATCATCCACACAAAATCCAACCGTTACACACATTTGACCCAGCTCGGTCAGACCGAATAGAGGAACTCGGTGAGACCATTTAGTTCAAAATGTGAACATTAGGAATCTCGGTGGGACCGACTGGAACAACTCGGTGTGACCGATGTGCTAGGGCTAGGGAAAACATCAACTCGGTGTGATCGATTACATCGACTCGATGGGACCGAAGTGAAGTAATAGGACAACAGAGCGAATGACAAGCAAACTCGGTGTCACCGATTGCACTGACTCGGTGAGACCGAAAGAGTGCAACATGTCACAGTGGGAATGCAAGGCCATCTCGGTGAGACCGGGATCCGTATCAGTGTGACCGAACTGTTAGTGTTTCTGGCAGTGGCTATGTCAAAAGAACTCGGTGGCACCGGATAGATCAAATTGGTGGGGCCGAGTTTGACTTTGGGTTTGGACATATTTGGAACGGGAAAGTGGCTGAGGGTTTTGGAGCAATATCACTAAGCACTTGAGTAAGTAGACCATCAAGCAACACCTCATCCCCTTTTAATTTTAATAGTATTGGCTTTCCTATGGACTCAATGTGATCTTGGATCACTAAAATAGAAATGAAGAGTCTTGAGCTTTTGCCTATCTTTGTCCTTAGCATTTGAGGGGTCCACATCTCTAGTCCATGCCATGCTAATCATTGAACTTTCTGAAATAATCAACTTGAATGATCATTAGTTCAATGAGCTATATGTTGTTATGAATTACCAAAACCACGCGAGGATTAGTTGCACTTTCAGGCCCGTCGGGCGCGGGTACGGCCGGCTGCTGGGTACTGTAGGCACGCCGTGTCGGACGTCATGGGACGCCCGCGCCGTCTTGCTACAGGGTTGCGCCTCCGAGACGCCGCCCGCCCCAGGCGGTGGCTTGGTCGGCACGACAGCCGCGCCCGCCGGGGCTGGTGTAAAGGGGGCGTACTGTGGCCATGCTTGCTTGTCAATGGAGGTCCGTCTTCTGGGGACCGGCCGGCATGCGCTAGCTGGCTGCCCGGGTTGCGACATCTGACCGGGTTGCATCGGGAAGCCGGCCAGTGATGTGCCGGATTGAGGGGCGTTGCCAGCCCTGATGTTTTTGAGAGGATCCGGGTTCCGTTGCCTGCCCGGGGTCTAACCCCCCGACAACTGTACACTTTGGAGATCCTAGAGAGAGCAAAGATGTTAAATTGCAAACCAGTGTCCACTCCCATTGACACTAGCTCCAAACTATCTTCCATCGACGACCATGTCCTTTCCAACCACACCCACTATCGTAGTTTGGCCGGCGCACTCCCGTATCTTACACTTACACGTCCGGATATTGCATATGCTGTACAACAGATGTGCTTGTTCATGCATGAGCCTCAGGATACCCACATGCATCTCATTAAGAGGTTTCTTCTCTACCTGCAAGGCACATCCCACTATGGCCTTCAGTTCTACAAATCCTCTTCCACTGATCTTATTTCTTACACTGACATCGATTGGGCAGGGTGCCCGGACATGCGTTGTTCAACCTCTGGTTTTGTGTGTTCCATGGGTCCAATCTCATCTCGTGGTCCTCCAAGAGGCAACCCACTATATCCCAATCGAGTGCCGAGGCAGAGTACCGGGGGGTTGCAAATTGTGTTGTCGAGGCTTGTTGGCTCCTTCAACTTCTCTAGAGCTAAAGCATCCTCCTCGCCGCGTAACAGTGGTATATTGTGACAATATAAGTGCCTCCTACCTTGCATGCAATCCCATTCAGCATCAACGTACTAAGCATGTTGAGATCGATCTACACTTCGTACGTGATCGTGTGGCACTTGGTGAGGTCCGGGTCTTGCATGTCCCCTCTTCCTCGCAATTCGCCGATCTATTCACAAAGGGACTGCCATCGCCGATCTTTCATGATTCAGTACCAGCCTCAACATCCTTGCCAACGGAGTTCCGGCTGAGGGGGGGGGGGGGGGGGGGGGTGTTAGACTATTGTACTGTTGTAACTCTCGTGTAATTCAGGATCACATCACGACAGGGCCTGCGTGCCTCTTGTGTAGGGCATTCATGCACTTCTCTATATGGTGTACTTTGTGACTGATCAATACTCCCTCCGTCTCAAAATAATTGTAGTTGAGACACTTATTTTGAAACGGAAGGAGTATAAGGCAAAAGATAATTCTCTCCAACTGGTTTCTCGCAATATTTTTTGGATTTCGATTTGGAATACAACGCAAGGGAGCCCCCCTCGGATGGCTAAGTTTGCAGAAAGAAAGAAGAATAAATATTTTCCGGATGCCTCCATTTTGTAATATTGAAATCTCTACTCGGGAACCTCGGTTGCTGCAGCTGCAGCCTTCTCCTTTCCACTCTCCTCCCCGTCCAAGTTCGCGTCGCCGCGCCGCGCCGGAGTGCCTCTCCTGCCGCCCAAACCCGTCCCGTCTCAGTC
Organism: Triticum aestivum; assembly: GCF_018294505.1. Lineage (NCBI taxonomy): Eukaryota > Viridiplantae > Streptophyta > Magnoliopsida > Poales > Poaceae > Triticum > Triticum aestivum. Next base: position 271,053,172 of record NC_057796.1, on the reverse strand, counting down.
GCCGCCGCTCCCTCCGCAGGTACGGGTACCCCTCCCCTCCCTTCTCCCTCGCCTCCCCTTCCGCAGGATCGTCGATACGAGACGATCGAGAGCATTCGTGGTTGCTGCGATATACTGTGCGGGGGCCGCTCTACGTATGCCGCTGCTCCATCGGTCCAACTGGACACCGGCGCCGCTGATTTTTTCCCGTTAGGGTTCCAAGCTGTTTTACTTACGGGTTTGATACCTTGATCAGGCTTTAGAATGCTCGTATGTATGCAGTGTGATCGTACGTATGTTTGGTGAGGATGATATTGAGCCACGATTTGGTTCGAAAAATCCTGGAAGGCCGGTTCGATGGCTCCTTATGTATAGACATGTTGCTTTAATAAGGCTGGGTGGCGAATGTGGTTAGCTCTGACACTAACTCGAATTTTGTTAGAACATGGAACAGTGGAGAAGGTCGAACTGTAGTTTGAAATTGTAGTTTGAAATATCGCCGAAACCAATAAAATTTGCCGAGTTTGCGTACATCATCCCGAGTCTGGTGTCTTTGGAGCTTTGAAGGTCTGGTGCCAACTTTATTTTTTGGAACATGGTTAATTTCCGAGTCCTGATATTCAGCATACAGTATTGTATATAATTCAATTGATGGAGTGTGCACATTTTGTTGCAGTGCTTAGTATGTGGGGCCTGGTTTACAGCCGCCGCAAGCAGGCAGTCCAGGAGAGCACACACATTGTTGCCCCCCCGGATGACAGTGCTAGTTTGAACAAAGCAAACATTCAGAATACTGAAGTTAGGGGCCAGGTTTACAGCCACGACAAGCGGGCAGGCCAGGAGAGCACGCACGGCGTTAGCACATCACATGGCAATGCTAGGTTGAACAGCCTGGTTTACAGTCGCCGCAAGCAGGCAGGCCAGGGGAGCACGCACGACTTAGGAGGGGGCGTTGGCGCACCACCGCACAACAGTGCTAGTTTGAACAAAGGAAGCATTCAGAATACTGAAGTGAGGGAGGATTCTGTAGTAATTGCATGTGTAGTACCAGATGCTGGAGATACCGCATTTCAGATTCACTGTTTGAGGCCATCGGCATATGCAGCTGTGTTAAGAGCGTTCTATGCTCAATCAGACCTTCTCTCACGGGTATGTTTCGTGGACCTTCCCTCTTATTCCTACAAGTTCAAATGAAAATAATTGGTGGACAAATCATACATAATAGGGTTATCAGTTCATTTGTAACTTTTTACTGTATGTTGAGTTTTCACCAAAGACATGATATATGTTGGTTTTACATGTAAATTCTGGGGAAAGGTGATTTATACCTCACTATCAAGGCTCTTAATTTTGTTATTCATGCAGCTATACTTTTCAGCCTTATTTCATCCCACATGATTTTACCCTCCATCAGTTAATTTTTGACCGAAATCGGCATCAATTTATTTTACTTAGCATAATCAGCATTTAGCACAGCTTTAACTATATATCTATGTTTTCTGTGATCGTAATTTTTGGCTTATTACAGGCCAAGCAAGAATGTCTTGCTGGACTGAGAAATGAACTTAAAATATCGGACACTGAGCACAGAGAATATGTTGTAAAGGCCAGTACAAATAAGCACATCAAGTCTTTGAGGTGAGTAAATGTTGTACGGTTTACCTAAAAAAGCATGCATGCATGGCTTCTCACTTTTGCAGAATAAAAAATGTATGCCGGCAGAAAGACTTAAGATCATTTCTATTCTATATTTTCAAATCTAACATTTCCCTATATTTGGTACTCTAGTTGTTAAAATTCCTGTTCCTGCCTCCTCACTGATGTAATTATCTGCCCAAATCTTGACAATGATTAGATAACAAATTGATTGATATGGCGTTGCATGCCTTGTTGCAGTGCTTGGTATAAGGGAAACATTGGTAATGCGGAAGTTGCAAAAGAATCTCTAGATCTCAAATGTGTGATACGAGATGCTGGAGATGCTTTATTTCAGATACACTGCTTGGAGCGATCAGCATACGCTTCTGTGTTAAGAGCTTTCTATGCTCAGTCAGACCTCCTCTCATGGGTATATCTTTCAGCCATAGTTCTTGTACCTACAAGATCAGTTGTGAAATATCACTAAGCAAATCACAAACAATAGGAATTGCTGGATCATATTTTTCAGATTTGTTATACAGGACTTTTCTTTCTGAGGAAACAGCAGGAGCACTGCCAGACTTTGTAGAATAATAGAGTTGTACAAAGACATAATTGCAAGATAAAATGCATAGCATAAATCACTACACATTAAAGATAAAGTTGCAAAAGGATATGATCAAAACGTTATACAAAACTTGTCTTTTGCTTCTTTGATCATATATTTTTCCAACTCTGTTATCAATGATTTATTCTGAGCATTGTCTTTCTTTTTTACATTTGTATGTAAACTTTGGGGAAAGGCGTCGTAGCTTCATTTTTTTTATTTTTCTACTTAAATAAAGCTGCTATCATTATTTTATTATTGCAGTGTCTTATCATACCAGCTCTAGTTATCTCTGCATCATTATGTTCCGATGAATTTGTTCCATATATCATAATTAGTATGGGTAGATCTATATATTTTTTTCACTGATCTTTTACCTTTGGATCTTAAAATAAATATACAGGCCAGGCTTCTTACTAACCTAAGAAATGAACTTAGATTATCATACATGGAGCATCGAGAAGTTATTGCAAGGGTCAGTTCGAATGAGTATATCAAGTCTTTGAGGTGAGCATGTCCAGACTTCTTGACAATCAAAAATGAATGCTTACACAAAGAGTTGTCTGCACTGCAGTTTCAGTGTTTCACATATATAATCTTTCTTTGCTCTGAGCAGGAAATTTAGTTTAGTAAATTATTCTGGTCTTATGAAGAGGACTCCTGCTTTTGATCTACATGCTGTTGTTCCTGACAAGATTGACAAAACTGGACAGTCCTTCACCTCATTGGTTCCACAATCATCAACGCCAGCACACATGATGTCACCAGCAAGGTGATAATGTTCTGAAATCACGTAATGTTAGATTTTCTGCAGTTCCAGTGACTAATATTTATAGTGCAGGAACATTTGCATATTAGGTATCTCTTATAGCACCACAAAAGGTTCTTGTTTTGATCCCGACGCCACTGTGCCAGCTAAGAAGTTGAAATCTGGCAGTGGGAGTGCATTAGCATACTTCAAATGCCCCCCTTGCGCGGAACCGTTGCCCGAGGCAGTTTCTTCTGTGCGGGCGGTATGTAATTTTATTTCTCTTGTAACAGTTGCACTCAACTTTGAATATGAATTATGCATGTTTGTTCCTCTGCTGGCGATTCTAATCTCCATTAATGTTCTTTAACTATAAGGTCGAGAAAACCACACTTAAATTATTCTGTAGGAAGCTATCAGCGTTCATCGATAATATGCCCGTCTACATTTATTATGTGGACCATAAATGACAGTTTTTCTATTGAATCTCTGTGTTTTTCCAGAGTGTATATGCATGTTTTTACCATCAAAATCAAATAAGTTAAAGCTGCTTTTAAACGATAAGGGCCTAAAGCTGTTTAATGTTCACTTATAATATTCTGGACCTTTATGCTGATTGTAACTGTTTACAGGAAAGTCCCAAATATGATCTGCTTGATAGTAGTAAGGAATCACCCTGCGCAATGAAAGCTGGATGCGCTGTATCTCCCATGTTTCAAGAAAAGCACAACGAATCAAATGCTGGTGATGTTCCTTGGTGTGTTCACAAATATATGGAAGTATCAAGAAAAAGGGGAAGTGAAGTGTCTCCTGTGAGCAGATCTAAGAGCCTGAGCGTCATCACTGACAGCGCTGGAAATACAGACCATGGCTCTGATATAATTAAGATTCTCCTAACTTGTGGCCTTGTAAACAAGGTACGTGTATCCCTCTTGTGGTCAAACGCAAAAAACATGGCTGCAGATGAGCCCCCTGAGAAGCTTGATTCCTCCTAATCTTTGGGGCCAGTTCTTTTGGTAGCTTTTTTGGACTTCTAGAATAATCCGCCCTCTACCCAGCTTATTCTAGAAGCCCAACCAAAAATATTTTTTGAGAAGCCTATTAGTCAGGTCTTAATTAGTACTCCCTCCATCCGAAAAAGCTTGTCCCTCAAATGGATGTATCTAGCACTATAAGCTTGGGACAAGCTTTTTCGGTCGGAGGGAGTAGGTTTCTAAAATAATAAATTTGGTTTGACTTCTAGAATAAGCTGGGTAGGGGGCAGCTTATTCCAGCTTATTCTGGAAGTCAGCAAAAGAACTGGCCCTTCATCCCTTACTATCTTGTACATTGCGTGCCAGTGACATACCGATATGTTCCAAAGACAAAGATTTCGTAAATCCTATTTATACAAATTTATGTCGTGTATTACCTCCCTATTTATGTCAAGTTATATGTTTATTTTGTGCTATATCAAACTCTTTAGTTAGGATGTCAGTTTTTGAATTGTACTCCCTCCGTCCGAAAAAACTTGTCCCTCAAATGGATGTATCTAGCACCAAGTTAGTGTTTGAGAGACAAGCTTGGGACAACCTTTTTCGGACGGAGGGAGTATGTTTCAACTTTCCATCTCTTTTATGATGTATACATGCATTTGTTTATGTTTCAACTTTCCTTATAGTGTAATTTAAAAGTAGCATAATTAGTTTTTGCCTCATGTGTTCTTATTTGCAGGTTGAAGAACTATTTAAAGTGAAGCCAGATCCAGCTAGTTTACAGACAGCGAAGTTAATCCTCAAAGTGAGGGTCCCTTGAACTTTTATAGAACTCAGTATGTTGCATTCTTATGCACTTATATAAATTTGCTAACATTTCACATTTTTCTTGAACTAGGATCAAGAAATTCACCTTTTGGATGCGCTTGCTAAACTCTCGGAAGCATCATTTGCTTGTAAGTGGTCGCTTTTAGAAACCCTTCAGTTAGTTTATTTGACCTTTTTACGAAGTGATATCAAGTTATCATCATTATAATGGACAGATGAAATAACCCGAACCATATAATAATTGAAGAGCTTGCAATTGTTTCTTGCTATCAGGACAAATATTGGCAACAAATATTTATTGCTTGACGATGTTTATTTCTTTCGGCCTTGTGCTGATGATCCTGTGCAGCGAAGGTCAACCAGCACGATGTGGTCAAGGGCGACCCGTTGAGCTACGACGAGGCGCCTACCTCGTCGATCACAGAGCTGCGTCGAGCAGAAACAGAAGAGGAGACTCAGGGCGCAGAGAGAGCCGGCGGCCAAGCGGGCACGGTGCACCACCGCCAGACTCTTGGGGGCGGAATGGGTCAAGTGTTCCCCAGGAAGAGAAAGAAAAGAGAAGGATGCGTCCTACACTACTCCGCACCGTGTTTAGTTTAGTTTAGCTCAGCTGGATGGTGCGTAAACGTGGAGTCACTAGCGTCGTGACTGTCCACTCTGTCTTGTGTTCGGTCGCGACTGATGTTCAGTAATTTTTCCGAGGTTCGGTGGAGATTGCTCATCAAGTGTTGTTCTTGCCTTGCCCCTCTTCGCTAACACTCGCGGGAAGGCGTCGATTTTCTTTTGAAATTTCCGTGTTCCAAATCTGTCGGTTAATATTGAAATCATGGAACCTCTATCGCGTCACACTTATCAGCTGCAAATCAATGAAATGTAGGCCATGTATAAATATACTTGGTAAATTTGCGTCACGCTTATCAGCTGCAAATCAATGAAATGTAGGCCATGTATAAATATACTTGGTAAATTTGCGTCATCCTTGTGACTGGTACATTAGGGAAATAAAAAATACACAGGAGCTCCTGTATTTTTGTGGTGAGGGACGCCTTCCACTGTTATGTGGCATGCCTCGCTCGTCACTTGTGACGGAAGCTTGTGGTGACGAGCACCTTCCACTGCCTTGCTCGTCATTTGTGTGACTTGCGTCCATCACTACTAGCTTGTTTTGTAGTAGTGACTAATTGACTAAACAAAATACTAACAATAGGTTTGTAAGATGTGACATGCAAAGAGTCGAACGCCAAGGTGATCAAGTGAACTATCACATAGTATGCTTTTGTGGAACTGTATAAGTTCCTTATCTCGCACCACCACCACTATAGTAAGAGGAAATCTTTTTTCGAAGATCGTCATTGGTAGCTTTTAGAAACTCATGCTCTTGCTTTAAATTTAGCTTCTTGAAGTGTAGTTTCTCATGAGTTCTTGGGAGCTCTCTATGATATTATTTAGTTGTTTCATGAGCTAACTTAAGAGTGTTTGGTTCTTTAGTCAAGCGCTCAATCTCCCTCATAGCATGTATGCATGCATTTCGTTTATGTGATTATTTAGTCTTGCTCGCATTTGTAATTCTTCACTCTGATCATCGTAAATTCATCAGAGTTTGACGAAATTCTAAAAATCTTTCATTCACCCCCCTCCCCTCTGGGAGTAAACATGCCCTTTCAGTGTGCATCACAATGATGCAGAGGCCTGGGGTTTTAAACTCCTTAAAATAATGGAACACAAGCAGTTGGCGATGGAGTTTGGGAAAATCTCTTCTTGAAGCTAATGAAGTTGCAGATGGATTAGCAAAAAACTATTTTACCACCGGATCTTCTAGCTTTTGTGATGCGACACCGTCTTCGGAGAAGAGGGTGTTCAAGGGGAGGTCCGATCTTCACAGCGTAGGATCGATAAACGGATGGGGATAACTAGCTGCAAGCAGCCGAAAAATGGAAAATAAGAGATTATGACCTGACGAGGAGGATGCTCATCGAAGCTTACAATCCGAACATTCGCCGATCCACAACCCGCAATACTACCCCACACAACCACGCTCAAGTCGTGGAGCACGGAATAGGTGCAATCCGCAAGGGAAACCACGAACTCTAACCCACACAACACGATCTAGTCGTGGAGCACGAATTAGGAGCAATTTCTCAAGGAATCACGAGAATAAGGATAACAAGATCTCTCCAATCCCAGGAGGAGTCTATGTCTTTGGTCTTTGATAGAAATGGCAAAAGTCCCCAACGAAGGGAAGAGCTAGCCTATTTATAATCGGGACAACCCCCCTGGATAGGTGTGAAAGAGAACTAACTTCTGGAACCAGCTTAGGTGTGAAAGTGAACCAGCTTTGTTTGACTAAATGGTTTCAAGACTTAATGGGGTAGCTTCTAGAAAACTCTCGTTGGAGGTGGTTGGCAGTTCCCGACCAAAATTGTTCACTGGGGTCGAACAATGTTTCCTTCAGCAGAAAACTTGAGTTCTGGAAACCTTTTGCAAGTAGGGATATCCAAACTCATGCAAAACATTGTTTTGTCAGAATCGGAACAATGTTTCTTCAGGAGACAACTCATTCTTCATGAATTCCTAACTTTGTTTCTTCGCCATAAAACATTGTTTTGCACGGACTAAAATGTGTTTGGCCTTTGATATCGCACCTGAGTTCAACCAACAACAAAGGAGGTGAAGGCATAACCATGTTTTCAAGGTCAAATGATATACTTAAGTTAGCGTTCACCTGATCATGTATTTGCATTGCGCGGCTTCTTGTGATTGGACCGTTGATGATTGATGGTGTGGTGCCCATGGTTGGGATGTCCTCATCATCCTCCCCCTCTTGAGAAGGAGTCATCCTCGACTCTAAAGGTTGAATGATTTTTATGTCCTTATCATCCTCACTCTCTTGAAAAGGAGTCGTCCTCGACTCTAGCTGGTCATCACACAAAAGAAAATTGGCCAGTACAAAGAAACAATGCCAAGATTTTATCAAATGCTTAAGTTTAGCTTTCACCTTTGCGAACTTCAAATGTTTTGTTCGGCTCAGCAATTCTTTCCAGCTAAAATTTCCATGGAGTACAAACTTGTAATCAGGCACATCCATGTTTGTATCATCCTCCCTCTTTTGAAGAAAAGTCGCCCTCGACTTTCTTCGGTCTACAAAATAATAGCACAAGGACAATACAAAATATCTTGGCCAAGTAAAAGTCGAATAAGCATATTCAGTTTTTTGTTTTATTGGCTCCTTGATGGTTTCATTATGATTAACAAAAGGATATTGTTTGATGGATGACATAGCAATCATCTTTTCTCTAATTTCATCGCGCCAATGCTTCAAGAGTTCATAAGTGTATACCTCTGGGTGCTTCAAGATGAATGATCTCTTTTCTTTTACCTCACTGAGTACCTCCATGCCTTTTTGAAGATCACTTACCCCACATGATGTTTCTTTGATGGTGCTCCACGTGCGCCATATTTGTTCATGGATCTCATCCTCCCATCGCTGTAGTAGGGCAGCTAAGTATGATTTTTGCATCTACACATACTTCAAAGAAAGAGATCTTTGTGAATGGTTAGTAGTTGAATAGTCTTCTCTCCTTTCATTTGGCGGATCGCTCATCTCCTTGATATTGTGTATAAACACCCCAAGCTCAGATTTGGTGGACTCACACAACTCTCTACTCCTCTCACTTTGATGGTCTAGTATAATATGTTGTGGTTCACTCATTTCTTCAATCTTGTGGTGGATTACCTCACCCTCATATTTGGTGGACTCACACAACTCACTAATCCTCTCTCGCTGAATGTGAGGTATATATGGGTGGAGATATTCCATCTCTCTAATCTCATTTTGAACAATCTGATCCTCACATTTGGTGGACTCACTCACCTCACCTCTCTTATCACTCTGATTATGTGGACTTTTGGGAAGTGAACACTCTTCCTCACATCTGGTGGAGTCACTCATCTCACCTCTCTTATCATTCTCAACTAGCGGGTGCACCCGCGCAATTGCGCGGCTAGATTGTGTTATGTTTTTTGTTACATTTTATAGTTTTTGTGAAATATATTTCATATTATTAGTAAATGAGCTTCGTTCTGTTATTTTGTTTCAGTAATCCGCACTTGCATTTCTAATTTCTAAAATTCTACGTAAATTTGTAGTTTTCTATCTATTGAGAACATATGTATGTATTTTTATAGCTTCATGTTCCTATTATCTTCATCTATTATTTTAGTTTAACCAATTTTTTCTTCTACATGCTGGCTTGGTCGAATAGAAATATATTAACCAACATGTGTTATGCATCAACAAGTAATGGTCCTAAACTCCTAGTCCATCGTGGCAACACGACGAAGTCTGTAGCAAGTAGTCCCAACGGTGCATGAAATGTTATAGTCCCCCCAATCAATAATGTAGTGTGTGGCGGGGCCTTTCTTGTGCGCTGTGGTGCGGAGAATCGCCCTGTTCTGCACGTGGAGGTAGAGGTTGGTCAGATCCGGCTTGGCTCGTCCAGGGCCTGCGAGCGGCGGTGCGGACCAGTCGGGTTGGCGTGTGCTCGCCGAGTTTCAGCGTGCAACTTTGACCAATTCGTTTTTGGCAGTGTTTGCTTGGGCTCATGGTGATACTGGCACTGGCGGCTTCGGATCATGGGATTTGTGGTGGAAGGCTGAGCTCCGGATGAAAATCATGCATCGACTTTGTCGTTGCCAGCGGTAACAGCATCCAGGGATGTCGTCTTCCTCCTTGGAGGTACCGTTGTGGAGCCGTTTGCCCTTCCTACTCAATAGCATGAGATCTTCGGGTGAAAACCTAAGATCAGGCAGTGCCAGATCGGGTGCCGGTGGTATCCTCAACCTTATTTTCCTCCTTGGAGGCGTCACCTTGAAGATCCCGACGATGGGCTTGTTGGAAATATGCCCTAGAGGCAATACCAAAATGGTTATTATTATATTTCCTTGTTCATGATAATTGTCTATTGTTCATGCTATAATTGTGTTATCCGGAAATCGTAATACATGTGTGAATACATAGACCACAACATGTCCCTAGTGAGCCTCTAGTTGACTAGCTCGCTGATCAATGGATGGTTATGGTTTCCTAACCATGGACATTGGATGTCATTGATAACGGGATCACATCATTATGAGAATGATGTGATGGACAAGACCCAATCCTAAGCATAGCACAAGATCATGTAGTTCGTGTGCTAAAGCTTTTCTAATGTCAAGTATCATTTCCTTAGACCATGAGATTGTGCAACTCCCGGATACCGTAGGAATGCTTTGGGTGTGCCAAACGTCACAACGTAACTGGGTGGCTATAAAGGTGCACTACGGGTATCTCTGAAAGTGTCTGTTGGGTTGGCACGAATCGAGACTGGCATTTGTCACTCCGTGTGACGGAGAGGTATCTCTGGACCCACTTGGTAGGACATCATCATAATGAGCTCAATGTGACCAAGGAGTTGATCACGGGATGATGTGTTATGGATCGAGTAAAAGAGACTTGCCGGTAACGAGATTGAACAAGGTATAGGGATACCGACGATCGAATCTCGGGCAAGTATCATACCGGTAGACAAAGGGAATTGTACACGGGATTGATTGAATCCTCGACATCGTGGTTCATCCAATAAGATCATCGTGGAACATGTAGGAGCCAACATGGGTATCTAGATCCCGCTGTTGGTTATTGACCAGAGAGATGTCTCGGTCATGTCTACATGCCTCCCGAACCCATAGGGTCTGCACACTTAAGGTTTGATGACGCTAGGGTTATAGGGAAAGTTTGTACATGGTTACCGAATGTTGTTCGGAGTCCCGGATGAGATCCCGTACGGCACGAGGAGTTCCGGAATTGTCCAGAGGTAAAGAATAATATATAGGAAGCGAGGTTTTGACCACCGGAAGTGTTTCGGGCGTCACCGGTAATGTACCAGGACCACCGGAGGGTTCCGGGGGTCCACCGGGAGGGGCCACCAGCCCCGGAGGCTTGCATGGGCCAAGTGTGGGAAGGGACCAGCCCCTGAGTGGGCTGGTGCACCTCCCACCAAGGCCCAAGGCACAGCAAAGAGGAGAAGGGGGAAACCCTAGGCGCAGATGGGCCTAAGGCCCACCATAGGGCGCGCCCCCCTCTCTCCCCCTCTTGGCCGCCCCCTCCATCCCATCTAGGGCTGCCGCCCCCTAGGGGTGGGAGCCCTAGAGGGGGTGCACCCTCCTCCCCTCCTCCTATATATAGTGGGGGTTTTGGGGCTGCCAAACACACGAGTCTCTCTCTCTCTCTCGGCGCAACCCTACCTCTCCACATCCTCGTCCTTCGTAGTGCTTGGCAAAGCCCTGCTGGAAACCACGCTGCTCCACCATCACCACGCCGTCGTGCTGCTGCTGGAGTTGTCTTCCCCAACCTCTCCCTCCTCCTTGCTTGATCAAGGCACGGGAGACGTCACCGGGCTGCACGTGTGTTGAACGCGGAGGCGCCGTTGTTCGGCGCTTAGATCGGAATCGACCGCGATCTGAATCGCTGCGTGTACGACTCCTCCAACCGCGTTCTTGTAACGCTTCTGCATCGCGATCTTCAAGGGTATGAAGATGCACTCCCCTCTCTCTCATTGCTAGTCTCTCCATAGATTGATCTTGGTGATGCGTAGAAAATTTTAAATTTCTGCAACGATCCCCAATAGTGGTATCAGAGTTAGGTCTATGCGTAGTTTCTATGCACGAGTAGAACACAAGTTGTTGTGGGCGTCGATTTTGTCAATTTACTTGCCATTACTAGTCTTATCTTGATTCGGCGGCATCGTGGGATGAAGCGGCCCGGACCGACCTTACACGTACGCTTACGTGAGACAGGTTCCCCCGACTGACATGCACTAGTTGCATAAGGTGGCTAGCGGGTGTCTGTCTCTCCCACTTTAGTCGGATCGGATTCGATGAAAAGGGTCCTTATGAAGGGTAAATAGAAATTGGCATATCACGTTGTGGTTTTGGCGTAGGTAAGAAACGTTCTTGCTAGAAACCTATAGCAGCCACGTAAAAACTTGCAACAACAATTAAAGGACATCTAACTTGTTCTTGCAGCATATGTCGTGTGATGTGATATGGCCAAAAGGATGTGATGAATGATATATGTGATGTATGAGATTGATCATGTTCTTGTAATAGGAATCACGACTTGCATGTCAATGAGTATGACAACCGGCAGGAGCCATATGAGTTGTCTTAATTTATTGTATGACCTACGTGTCAATGAGAACGCCATGTAATTACTTTACTTTATTGCTAACTGTTAGCCATAGTAGTAGAAGTAACAGTTGGCGAGACAACTTCATGAAGACACGATGATGGAGATCATGGTGTCATGCCCGTGACGATGATGATCATGGCGCCCCGAAGATGGAGATCGAAAGGAGCAAAATGATATTGGCCATATCATGTCACTATTTGATTGCATGTGATGTTTATCATGTTTTTACATCTTATTTGCTTAGAACGACGGTAGCTTAAATAAGATGATCCCTCACAATAATTTCAAGAAAGTGTTCCCCCTAACTGTGCACCGTTGCGAAGGTTCGTTGTTTCGAAGCACCACGTGATGATCGGGTGTGATAGATTCGAACGTTTGAATACAACGGGTGTAAGTCAGATTTACACATGCAAAACACTTAGGTTGACTTGACGAGCCTAGCATGTACAGACATGGCCTCGGAACATGAGAGACCGAAAGGTCGAACATGAGTCGTACGGTAGATACGATCAACATGAAGATGTTCACCGATGATGACTAGTCCGTCTCATGTGATGATTGGACACGGCCTAGTTGACTCGGATCATGTATCACTTAGATGACTAGAGGGATGTCTATCTGAGTGGGAGTTCATTAAATAATTCGATTAGATGAACTTAATTATCATGAACAAAGTCTAAAAATCTTTGCAATATGTCTTGTAGATCAAATGGCCCATGCTAATGTTGCCCTCAACTTCAATGCGTTCCTAGAGAAAACCAAGCTGAAAGACGATGGTAGCAACTATACGGACTGGGTCCGTAACTTGAGGATCATCCTCATAGCTGCCAAGAAAGCATATGTCCTTGATGCACCGCTAGGTGAAGCACATGTTTTCCCAGCAACTCAAGACGTTATGAATGCCTGGCAGTCGCGTAGTGATGTGTGACGCCCGGATAATCAATCCACAGTAAACCTCTGCTAATGTTGCCACGTCACCACGTCACCAGCATCTATTTGCATTGTATTCATTGTTTCTTCCCCCTCTTCTCTCCGGTAGACTACGAGACTGACGCCGCTGCTGGTGCCCCGACCGACTACGCTGTTGACGACCCCTCCTTCTTGCCAGAGCAACCAGGCAAGCCCCCCTGATCACCAGATATCGCCTATTCTTCTCTATACTCTTGCAATAGAGTAGTGTAGCATGTTACTGCTTTCCGTTAATCCTATTCTGCTGCATAGCCTGTCTTTTCCACTACCGTTGTTACCTTTACCTGCAATCCTACATGCTTAGTATAGGATGCTAGTTTTCCATCAGTGGCCCTACATTCTTGTCCGTCTGCTGTGCTATACTATCGGGCCGTGATCACTCGGGAGGTGATCACGGGTTTATACTATATACGTTATACATTATACATGTGGTGACTAAAGTCGGGTCGGCTCGTGGAGCACCCGCGAGTGATTCACGGATTGGGGGCTGAAAGGACCTTTGTTCCGACGGCCCTCTGGGTGGATCTTTGTGGCGGAGCGACAGGGCAGGTTGAGATTACCTAGGTGAGAGGTGGGCCTGGCCCTGGTCGGCGTCCGCGGTTACTTCAAAATAACACGCTTAACGAGTTCTTGGTATTTGATCTGATTCTGGCCATTTGGTCTATATGCACTAACCAACTACATGGGAATGATATGGGCACTCGATGTCGTGGCATCAGCCGAAGCCTTCATGACGTCAGCGACTGAGCGGCGCGCGCCAGATTAGACCGCGTAACGTGACTTCCTTTGTAATGGAGGTTGCTAGGTCTGCTTCCGGCCGCCCACGCAACGTGCAGTTGTGCAATGGGCGATGGGCCCAGACCCCTGCGCGCTTAGGATTAGACCGGCGTGCTGACCTCTCTGTTGTGCCTAGGTAGGGCTGTGACGTGTTGATCTTCCGCGGCCAGGCATGACCAGAAAAGTGTGTCCGGCCAAATGGGATCGAGCGTGTTGGGTTATGTGGTGCACCCCTGCAGGGAAGTTTATCTATTCGAATAGCCGTGTCCCTCGGTAAAAGGACGACTCGGAGTTGTACCTTGACCTTATGACAACTAGAACTGGATACTTAATAAAACACACCCTTCCAAGTGCCAGATATAACCCGGTGATCGCTCTCTAACAGGGCGACGAGGAGGGGATCGCCGGGTAGGATTATGCTATACGATGCTACTTGGTGTACTTACCATCTAATCTCTTCTACATGCTGCAAGATGGAGGTGGCCTGAAGCGTAGTCTTCGACAGGATTAGCTATCCCCCTCTTATTCTGGCATTCTGCAGTTCAGTCCACCGATATGGCCCTGTACACATATACCCATGCATATGTAGTGTAGCTCCTTGCTTGCGAGTACTTTGGATGAGTACTCACGGTTGCTTTTCTCCCTCTTTTCCCCCTTTCCCTTCTACCTGATTGTCGCAACCAGATGCCGGAGCCCAGGAGCCAGACGCCACCGTCGACGACGACTCCTACTACACCGGAGGTGCCTACTACTACGTGCAGCCCGCTGACGACGACCAGGAGTAGTTAGGAGGATCCCAGGCAGGAGGCCTGCGCCTCTTTCGATCTGTATCCCAGTTTGTGCTAGCCATCTTATGGCAACTTGTTTAACTTATGTCTGTACTCAGATATTGTTGCTTCCGCTAACTCGTCTATGATCGAGCACTTGTGTTCAAGCCCTCGAGGCCCCTGGCTTGTATTATGATGCTTGTATGACTTATTTATGTTTCAGAGTTGTGTTGTGATATCTTCCCGTGAGTCCCCGATCTTGATCGTACATGTTTGCGTGCATGATTAGTGTACGATTGAATCGGGGGCGTCACAAGTTGGTATTAGAGCCGACTGCCTGTAGGAATCCCCCTTTCCAACTCCTTGGCTGAAGTTGAGTGTAGTCATTGCAAAACCTTTACTAACATGGCTGTGTGGCCTATGGGCCCACGTCGCCATTGGGTGGTATTAAGACCTTTTATTCCTCGACCTATACTCTGGGACTCTGAACTCTCTTCTATTCGGGTTAAATGATTTTGCTAACTCTAAACTCTAGGTTCTCGTAATTACTTCCTCCCGGAGAGCCCCTCACTCCAGATGATTGCTTGGTGCACCGAAGGATTCCGAAGATACTCTCCGATGTTCTCTCGAGACTTTGTGCCCGTTGCTTTTGCAATTCCCTACCACCGAAATATCCCTATGGATGAATACATACACCTGTCGTTCTTACTTTTACCCCGAGTTGATCTTGTTATTACAAGATACACCGAAATTCTCTCTATTGTTCCGAGAATACTTTGTACCTACTGCCTTGCAGTTCTTTGCCACCTGAATACCCCTATAGATAATTTCTCGCACTTTCGAGTATCCGCTCATCCCCAGATGATTCATGTATTTCACAAAATTCTTTGAAATACCATTCGGTCTTCCAAAAATCCTGAGTAGCCTATTGCTCCTGAAATTCCTGCTTGCTTGCGTTATGGTTAATACCATAAATCTCGTAATCTTATTGGCATCCCTCATCATTTTCATTTTGAGTCTGCTGATTCAACATGCTGCAAATGCTCGCAATCCTCAACCAGATTCTAGAATTCGTCCTTCCGACTCAGATGTCATTTTGAACATGAGCTGGTTCTTGACCAAACTATTTGTCGTTGATTGTGCCTCTGGTCTATTCAACTTATCCATCCTTGATTAAGAGCGTCTGCTTCTGATCCTTCGTTTTGGAAATCATAATTCCTTTGTTATCTAAGCATCGAATTATTCAGATGTTCTATAATCTGATGCCCTTGCATTCTTTCTTCCTCTGATTGAGTACCGATACTCACATCAGCTCCGTTGTGGATCACCAGATTCATTGTTGGATTTCATTCGACATCGTCCTTCATATTCATTAACCTTGTGAGCCTTTCCGCGGGTATAAAATGCCTTTGGTAAATTGTATCCTCTGCTTTGTCAACCATGCTCTACTTTCGAGCTTGTATTATTTACTCCAAAATTTCTGGTATAGGTTCCTAAGATGCCCCGATGGGTTGAACCAATGCCTTCCCTTATTTGTGTGAACCCGAAAGATTTCACGGGTCATACTTATCCGGTATTGCACCAGGTAAAACTTTCAACAACTAATGTCATTTTCGAAAAGCGAGAGGTGAATGGAAGGTTATACATTGAAGAAGTGGGAGTCGACCTTGAACTTGTGTTCATGCCCATGGACACGATGTAGATCCTATCATGGAAGCTTCTTGTAATAATAACTATTGCCTTGATATAATATCATCTGGTATCTGTGAATTGATCCTTTCTAATCGTGGTTCCGACCATATTTTCTACTTGATCCCATTTCTCAAGTAAGTGAAAACACTTGTCTTCTGCGGATCAATACATCTCCGCAACCCCTATGTCAATCTTCCTTCGAGTAATACCCTCCAGTATCTCGAGAATATCAACGAGCTGTGTTGCTTCCTACGAGTCTTTATCTATTATTGCTTCTCACCGATTTCAGATTTCCCCCGGGTTCTGAGTTATTTCACTCGAGAACACCGATAAGTGAATCGATTCCGCACTTCGATTCAATAACTCTAAGTAATTTTCATTGCTTACGAGTTTAATAATCCTTCAAGTCATTCCTAGCCTGATCGGCTATATCATTGTGCTAAATTTTAACTGTGCTACCTGGTCCTTCTTCCCAGAGCATAATTTTCGACGATGAGATAACCTTACGCCATTCTTCCTCGTCGTATCATTTCGCCTTGAACAGCAAGCTTAATTTTGAGTTTGTGTCGTAACCGTGGTTCCAATAACCTTTCGCTTCATCATTCCTTTGACTTTACGTCATCGCCGATCGATTACATCTTCATGAAATCTCGCGACAAATGTGTCGTGAACATCATCAACCTCCTGAGCTCTTCCAAGATATCTATCAAATTCTTGATGAGAAATACCACCTTTTCCTCTCGATGATTTGTGTTATCATCGACCACTTTATTGCCTTCAGTTCAACACAAACTTGTTCGTGTTTGGTGTTATACCGTGAGTTCATTGCTACGCAACATTGTTCTTCTTTACCTTGGATATTACCACCTTTTATGTCAAGAATGTCGTGGGAATTTCACCACCTCTAAAGAATTCTTGGTATGGTGATACTTCACACCATCACCATTCTTTCTTGGTCCACGTGTTGATTCTAACCGAGATACCCAGGTGATCGGTACTGCTTGGATTATGTACTTCCAACAACCTTATTGCTTGTAAGTTAATGAATGATAGTTTCATTCCTTGTGTATTGGTTATCGAATCACCATTCTAACATTGATCATGCTACCTAAGCCCATATTTCGGGTGCGCCCTTCAACCAATGTTTACTCGTGGATGTTCTCCTCGGGCATACATCATTATATCAATTGATCTGACAAATGTTATCTCCTTGTTCACATAATTGTGTAATTTCAATCCATCTTTTAGGGAATCTCGATGAGTTGTCGCCAAGTCCATCAGCTACCTCCTCATCATCTCCTTGGTTTAATGATGAACTCATGATTCGGGACTTGCTTCCATAGTTCATTTCCCGAGAATCTGGCAGCACCATCTCGTCAAATTGTGTTGCACCTTTCCTTCTCAGACATCCCAAGCCTGAGGTATCCTGACACCAATTAGATCTGAATCTTGGTCAGATATGATGGTTGGAACATTTTCCAAGAGTCACAACATTGGTCTTTATATGACCCGGTAAGGTGATGTCATGCCTAGCACACCTGGCGAGAGGAACTATTGTTATAGTTTCCATTTTAGCAAGGTTATCCATTATTCCCTGAGGAAATTGTAAGACTTATTCTATAAGTTGTTCCTGATGGATCCTTTTTGTTTCCAAAGTCTGATCTTCACCTGTTGACCATGTCAATGCTATCTCGAAGCATGTCTATAGTACTCTGATTTTCAACAGGAACATTTGAAGCCCAATGCTAAATGTTTCCTGCTCAATTATCCAAACACCGCTGTATGGGTTATGTCATGAAAATTCTCTCCCCTGCCTAAAGAGTTTTCTACATTATATCCTGTCATGGATATCATGTTCTACCTGTCCTTGGGAAGGATATTCCCCTGGAATATGTGTTTTAACACATTTTCCTTTCCATTGTTCTGTTTAATCTGATAATCATATTTTCCTTTCCCTTGTTTGGTTTAACCTTTCTTGTGATCTATATGATCTAAGTAGTAATATTCTCCTGCTTATGTAAACCCCTCGTTGTACAATTCTGTCAGCAAGACCCTGTTACTATTGTTGATGACATTCTGGTAGCCACCGATGGATGAGAACTTTGCCTATTGGTCCGCCTCGTTCAACGAGCAGGAAAATGGTTCTCTTCGTCCCTCGCCCTTGGTACTAATGTTGTTGCCGACATAACTGATAGGCTATCCTCTGACATACCTTGCTTACATGATCGTGTAAGACGTCATCGCCTTCCTAATTTTAACCCACATGGTGGGCCCATAAACCACAGATCCACAGGATCAAAACCTGACTCTCCTGTAGACCCTATTGTCAAAGTTATTCCTCGCGCTGGACTTCGTATGTAATTCACGGGCCACCTGCCTAGTGATCTATTCTGGATCAAACACAAAACTTATTACCATTGCTCTGGACCCTCTTTTACACTTTGTTTCAGGCTTCGAATGATTGCCTACTCGTTTGAAACTTCTCATGGTACTTTCTTACTTGCTCTCGGCCTTTTCTTATGTGTTAGTTCGAGAGTTACTTTTCGCCACCTTCCCTAATGTTATCTATCGAATAAGCAACCATGCAGAGTTTCGTTCCTTCGAGTTACCCCTTATCATTTTCATAAGTACGGTGAAGATCCCGAAGAAAGGATGCCGACTTCATCATGATGACCTGAAGCAGAGAAATGTAGACATCAATGTAATGGATCGACCGCTTTCAGAAGAGCAACCAAGATCGAGAACGCTCGTTAGAATATCGTAACCAGACCTTCCCCCCTTGCTCTACCTCTTAAATCTCGGGACGAGATTTCTTGTAGTGGAGGAGAATTGTGACGCCCGGATAATCAAGCTACAGTAAACCTCTGCTAATGTTGCCACGTCACCACGATTACTGTTGATAATCTCGCGATGATTCAAAACTCGTTCAAATTCAAATTTGAAATAAAGTCAAACTAGAAAAGTTTTCAAAAGCCAAAACTAAAATGTTCTAAATGTAGCAAGTAATTCATAATAAATATTGGTGGAGAAGACACACTGTTATAAAGTAGTTAAATGCACTAAAATAAATAAAATAGTGGTAGAACTATTAATTAAATGCTCGTAAATTAATAGACAAATACAAACTACTTTCTAAAATGTGTAAATTGCTTGTGGCAGTGGGATATTTAGTAATACTAATTTAGGGACTATTATTGTATTTTATTTGAACTAAAATCTATTAAAGGTATAAAAGAATAAGTTTTTGAAAGTAAAATAGAAAATAGAACAATACAAAAGAGAAAAGAAAAAGGAGAAAGACCCCCCCCCCCCAAGCTGGACCTCGGTCCAGCACGCTATCGGGCCGCCAGGCCGACCCACCCGCGCCCTCTACTACCCCCCTGGGCGCCCGAAACCCTAGCCCCACTCGCCCACTTCCCCCACGAACCCCCACCCACTCATTTGCTTCCCCCCTCCCCCGATCCAATTCTGGATCGGGATCGGGCTTCTATGCCGCCAGCCGCCACCCGAGGACCGCCCCGTCGTCGCCAACACCGCCTCAGCCACCTCGTCGTCTACCCCGCCGGCCTGCCTCCCCCTACGCACGCCGTCCCCAACCCCCTCCTCGACACCCGTTGCCCAGACCCTACGACCCCGGTGAGGCCATGGCCTCCACCTTCTCTCTCTCGCGCGCGTCACCTCGTCCGGCACCGCCAGCGCGCGCTCGTCGCGCCCCGCGTCGTCGCTCCGTTCACCGCGCCGTTGCACGGGCCAAGCCCCGCTCGCCGCTCCTCCCGCTCACGCGCCGTGCCCGCTCGTCGCGCTCGCGCGCGCCTCGCTGCGCTAGGGCGCGTCCTGCGCCCGCGCTCGCGGCACCCCGACCGCACACTCCCGCTCCATCGTCGCGCTCCGCGCCTCGCCTCTGCTGGCCCATCGCCGCGCGACCGCATCTGCCCCTGCTCTGCTCGCCACCCCCGCCAGCGCTGCTGCTCTGCTCCCTGCGCCTCCCTGCCACGCACCCCACCTGCGTCTCACCTCGCCTGCAGACCCGCCGCCCCTACTGCTGACCGCCGGCCTGCGCTATGCCACCGCGTCCAGCGCGACCCTACACGCGCCCCTGCCCTCCCACGCGGCCGCCTTGCTCGCCGTGGCCGTGCTCCGGCGACCACCCCGCCTCTGCAGCCTCGCCTGCAACCCCCTGGTCGCTCGGGTATGCGGGCACCCGGCGCCCGCCCCGTATCCACTGCCCAGAACCCGCTATGGCTCCCTGGGGTCAATGACAGGAGGGCCCCGCCTCCAGAATGTTTTTTTAAATAATTTAATAAATAATAAATAAATTATTTAAATAGTTAATTACTAAAGTAATTAACCTAATTAATCATGTTAATTAACCTAGACACTTAGTTAAAACTAATTAACTCTGATTAGCTAATCTGTGACAATGACGAACGGGACCCACACGTCAGTTTGACCAGTCAACACCCCTGTTGACTGCTGACGTCATGTTGACGTCAGCGTGCACTGTTCTGGATAATGTTGGATTAAAATAATTAAATAAATGCTAAAAAGTGATTTAAATCTTTTAAAATAAATATAAAATAAACCGTAGCTCAGATGAAAATACTTTGTACATGAAAGTTGCTCAGAAAGACGAGATGAATCCGGATATGCAGCCCGTTCGTCCGCCACACATCCCTAACATATTGAACTCGCAACTTTCCCCCTCTAGTTCATCTGTCCGAATACGCGAAGCACCGGGGATACTTTCCCGGATGTTTCCCCCCTTCGCCGGTATCACCTCTTACCGCGTTAGGGCACACCTAACACCGCTGTTTGCTTTGTCATGCATCTGTTTGCATTGTATTCATTGTTTCTTCCCCCTCTTCTCTCCGGTAGACTACGAGACCGACGCCGCTGCTGGTGCCCCGACCGACTACGCTGTTGACGACCCCTCCTTCTTGCCAGAGCAACCAGGCAAGCCCCCCTGATCACCAAATATCGTCCATTCTACTCTATACTCTTGCATTAGAGTAGTGTAGCATGTTACTGCTTTCCGTTAATCCTATTCTGCTGCATAGCCTGTCTTTGCCACTACTGTTGTTACCTTTACCTGCAATCCTACATGCTTAGTATAGGATGCTAGTTTTCCATCAGTGGCCCTACATTCTTGTCCGTCTGCTGTGCTATACTATCGGGCCGTGATCACTCGGGAGGTGATCACGGGTTTATACTATATACTTTATACATGATACATGTGGTGACTAAAGTCGGTTCGGCTCGTGGAGCACCCGCGAGTGATTCACGGATTGGGGGCTGAAAGGACCTTTGTCCCGACGGCCCTCTGGGTGGATCTTTGTGGCGGAGCGACAGGGCAGGTTGAGACTACCTAGGTGAGAGGTGGGCCTGGCCCTAGTCGGCGTCCGCGGTTACTTCAAAATAACACGCTTAATGAGTTGTTGGTATTTGATCTGAGTCTGGCCATTTGGTCTATACGCACTAACCAACTACGTGGGAAAGATATGGGCACTCGACGTCGTGGTATCAGCCGAAGCCTTCGTGACGTCAGCGACTGAGCGGCGCGCGCCAGATTGGACCGCGTAACGTGACTTCCTTTGTAATGGAGGTTGCTAGGTCTGCTTCCGGCCGCCCACGCAACGTGCAGGTGTGCAATGGGCGATGGGCCCAGACCCCTGCGCGCTTAGGATTAGACCGGCGTGCTGACCTCTCTGTTGTGCCTAGGTAGGGCTGCGACATGTTGATCTTCCGCGGCCGGGCATGACCCAGAAAAGTGTGTCCAGCCAAATGGGATCGAGCGTGTTGGGTTATGTGGTGCACCCCTGCAGGGAAGTTTATCTATTCGAATAGCCGTGTCCCTCGGTAAAAGGACGACCCGGAGTTGTACCTTGACCTTATGACAACTAGAACTGGATACTTAATAAAACACACCCTTCCAAGTGCCAGATATAACCCGGTGATCGCTCTCTAACAGGGCGACGAGGAGGGGATCGCCGGGTAGGATTATGCTATACGATGCTACTTGGTGTACTTACCATCTACTCTCTTCTACATGCTGCAAGATGGAGGTGGCCTGAAGCGTAGTCTTCGACAGGATTAGCTATCCCCCTCTTATTCTGGCATTCTGCAGTTCAATCCACCGATATGGCCCTGTACACATATACCCATGCATATGTACTGTAGCTCCTTGCTTGCGAGTACTTTGGATGAGTACTCACGGTTGCTTTTCTCCCTCTTTTCCCCCTTTCCCTTGTACCTGGTTGTCGCAACCAGATGCCGGAGCCCAGGAGCCAGACGCCACCGTCGACGACGACTCCTACTACACCGGAGGTGCCTACTACTACGTGCAGCCCGCTGACGATGACCAGGAGTAGTTAGGAGGATCCCAGGCAGGAGGCATGCGCCTCTTTTGATCTATATCCCAGTTTGTGCTAGCCATCTTATGGCAACTTCTTTAACTTATGTCTGTACTCAGATATTGTTGCTTCCGCTGACTCGTCTATGATCGAGCACTTGTATTCGAGCCCTCGAGGCCCTGGCTTGTATTATGATGCTTGTATGACTTATTTAAGTTGTGTTGTGATATCTTCCCGTGAGTCCCCGATCTTGATCGTACACGTTTGCGTGCATGATTAGTGTACGATTGAATCGGGGGCGTCACATGATGATTTTCCTGGTTCAGTGCGGCATGCTTTACAGCTTAGAATCGGGGCTCCAAAATCGTTTTGAGCAGCACGGAGCATATGAGATGTTCCAAGAGCTGAAAATGGTTTTCCAAGCTCATTCCCGAGTCGAGAGATATGAAGTCTCCGACAAGTTCTACAGTTGTAAGATGGAGGAGAATAGTTCTGTCAGCGAGCACATACTCAAAATGTCTGGGTTGCGCAACCGCTTGTCTCGGTTGGGAGTTAATCTCCCAGATGACGCGGTCATTGACAGAATCCTTCAGTTGCTTCCACCTAGCTACAAGAGCTTTGTGATGAATTTCAATATGCAGGGGATGGAGAAAACCATTCCTGAGGTATATTCAATGCTGAATCAGCGGAGGTGGAGATCAAAAAGGAACATCAAGTGTTGATGGTCAATAAAACGACTAGTTTCAAGAAAGGCAAGGGTAATAAGAACTTCAAGAAGGACGGCAAGGGAGTTGCCACGCTCGGTAAGCCAGTTGCCGGGAAGAAGCCAAAGCATGGACCCAAACCTGAGACTGAGTGCTTTTATTGCAAGGGAAACGTTCACTGGAAGCGGAACTGCCCCAAGTACTTAGCGGATAAGAAGGCCGGCAATACCAAAGGTATATATGATATACATGTTATTGATGTGTACCTTACCAGTGAAGGAAATTTTCCCTAGAGGCAATAATAAAGTTATTATTTATTTCCTTATATCATGATAAATGTTTATTATTCATGCTAGAATTGTATTTACCGGAAACATAATACATGTGTGAATACATAGACAAACATAATGTCACTAGTATGCCTCTTCTTAACTAGCTCGTTGATCAAAGATGGTTGAGTTTCCTAACCATAGACATGAGTTTTCATTTGATTAAACGGGATCACATCATTAGGAGAATGATGTGATTGACTTGACCCATTCCGTTAGCTTAGCACTTGATCGTTTAGTATGTTGCTCTTGCTTTCTTCGTGACTTATACATGTTCCTATGACTATGAGATTATGCAACTCCCGTTTACCGGAGGAACACTTTGTGTGCTACCAAACGTCATAACGTAACTGGGTGATTATAAAGGTGCTCTACAGGTGTCTCCGAAGGTACTTGTTGAGTTGGCGTATTTCGAGATTAGGATTTGTCACTCCGATTGTCGGAGAAGTATCTCTCGGCCCTCTCGGTAATGCACATCACTATAAGCCTTGCAAGCAATGTGACTAATGAGTTAGTTGCGGGATGATGCATTACATAACGAGTAAAGAGACTTGCCGGTAACGAGATTGAACTAGGTATTGAGATACCGACAATCGAATCTCGGGCAAGTAACATACCGATGACAAAGGGAACAACGTATGTTGTTATGCGGTTTGACCGATAAAGATCTTCGTAGAATATGTGGGAACCAATATGAGCATCCAGGTTCCGCTATTGGTTATTGACCGGAGACGTGTCTCGATCATGTCTACATAGTTCTCGAACTAGTAGGGTCCGCACGCTTAAAGTTTGGTGACGATCGGTATTATGAGTTTTTATGTTTTGATGTACCGAAGGTAGTTCGGAGTCCCGGATATGACCACAGACATGACGAGGAGTCTCGAGATTGTCGAGACGTAAAGATCGATATATTGGACGACTATGTTCGGACACCGGAAGTGTTTCGGGAGGTTTCAGACATTTACCGGAGTACCGGGGGGTTACCGGAACCCCCCGGGGAGTATATTGGGCCTAATGGGCCTTAGTTGGAGAAGAGGAGGGGCGGCCAGGGAAGCCGCGCCCCCTCCCCCTCTAGTCCGAATTGGACAAGGAGGGGGCGCGCCCCCCTTTTTCCTTCTCCTCCTCTCTCCCTTCCTTCCCTTCTCCTACTCCAACAAGGAAAGGAGGAGTCCTACTCCCGGTGGGAGTAGGACTCCCCCCTTGGCGCACCCTCCTTGGCCGGACGCCTCTCCCCCCTTGCTCCTTTGTATACGGGGGCAGGGGGGCACCACTAGACACAACAATTGATCTCTTGATCTCTTAGCCGTGTGCGGTGCCTCCCTCCACCATATTCCACCTCGGTCATATCATAGCGGTGCTTAGGCGAAGCCCTGCGTCGGTAGCAACATCATCACCGTCATCACGCCGTCGTGCTGACGGAACTCTCCCATGAAGCTCTGCTGGATCGGAGTTCGCGTGATGTCATCGAGCTGAACGTGTGCTAAACTCGGAGGTGTCGTACGTTCCGTACTTGGATCGGTCGGATCGTGAAGACGTACGACTACATCAACCGCGTTGTGCTAGCGCTTCCGCTTCCGCGTGCGTGGACAACACTCTCCCCTCTTGTTGCTATGTATCACCATGATCTTGCGTGCGCGTAGGAATTTTTTTGAAATTACTACGTTTGCCAACAGTGGCATCCGAGCCAGGTTTATGCGTAGATGTTATATGCACGAGTAGAACACAAGTGAGTTGTGGGCGATACAAGTCATACTGCTTACCAGCATGTCATACTTTGGTTCGATGGTATTGTTGGATGAAGCGGCCCGGACCGACATTACACGTACGCTTACGCGAGACTGGTTCTACCGACGTGCTTTGCACACACGTGGCTGGCGGGTGTCTGTTTCTCCAACTTTAGTTGAACCGAGTGTGGCTAAGCCCGGTCCTTGTGAAGGTTAAAACAACACTAACTTGACGAACTATCGTTGTGGTTTTGATGCGTAGGTAAGAACGGTTCTTGCTCAGCCCGTAGCAGCCACGTAAAACTTGCAACAACAAAGTAGAGGATGTCTAACTTGTTTTTGCAGGGCATGTTGTGATGTGATATGGTCAAGGCATGATGTTATATTTTATTGTATGAGATGATCATGTTTTGTACGGAGTTATCGGCAACTGGCAGGAGCCATATGGTTGTCGCTTTATTGTATGCAATGCAATCGCCCTGTAATTGCTTTACTTTATCACTAAGCAGTAGCGATAGTCGTAGAAGCAATAGTTGGCGAGACGACAACGATGCTACGATGGAGATCAAGGTGTCGCGCCAGTGACGATGGTGATCATGACGGTGCTTCGGAGATGGAGATCACAAGCACAAGATGATGATGGCCATATCATATCACTTATATTGATTGCATGTGATGTTTATCCTTTATGCATCTTATTTTGCTTCGATTGACGGTAGCATTATAAGATGATCTCTCACTAAATTTCAAGATAAAAGTGTTCTCCCTGTGTATGCACCGTTGCCAAAGTTCGTCGTGCCGAGACACCACGTGATGATCGGGTGTGATAAGCTCTACGTTCATCTACAATGGGTGCAAGCCAGTTTTGCACACGTAGAATACTCGGGTTAAACTTGACGAGCCTAGCATATGCAGATATGGCCTCGGAACACTGAGACCGAAAGGTCGAGCGTGAATCATATAGCAGATATGATCAACATAGTGATGTTCACCATTGAAAACTACTCCATCTCACGTGATGATCGGACATGGTTTAGTTGATTTGGATCACGTGATCACTTAGATGATTAGAGGGATGTCTATCTAAGTGGGAGTTCTTAAGTAATATGATTAATTGAACTTAAATTTATCATGAACTTAGTACCTGATAGTATTTTGCTTGTCTATGTTGATTGTAGATAGATGGCCCGTGCTATTGTTCCGTTGAATTTTAATGCGTTCCTTGAGAAAGCAAAGTTGAAAGATGATGGTGGCAATTACACGGACTGGGTTCGTAACTTGAGGATTATCCTCCTTGCTGCACAGAAGAATTACGTCCTGGAAGCACCGCTGGGTGCCAGGCCTGCTGCAGATGCAACTGAGATGTTAAGAACGTCTGGCAGAGCAAAGCTGATGACTACTCGATAGTTCAGTGTGCCATGCTTTACGGCTTAGAACCGGGACTTCAACGACGTTTTGAACGTCATGGAGCATATGAGATGTTCCAGGAGTTGAAGTTAATATTTCAAGCAAATGCCCGGATTGAGAGATATGAAGTCTCCAATAAGTTCTACAGCTGTAAGATGGAGGAGAATAGTTCTGTCAGTGAACATATACTCAGAATGTCTGGTATGCAATCACTTGATTCAACTGGAGTTAATCTTCCGGATGATAGTGTCATTGACAGAATTCTTCAATCACTGCCACCAAGCTACAAGAGCTTCGTGATGAACTATAATATGCAAGGGATGGATAAGACAATTCCCGATCTCTCCGCAATGCTAAAAGCTGTGGAGGTAGAAATCAAGAAGGAGCATCAAGTGTTGATGGTCAACAAGACCACCAGTTTCAAGAAAAAGGGTAAAGGGAAGAAGAAGGGGAACTTCAAGAAGAACGGCAAACAAGTTGCTGCTCAGGAGAAGAAACCCAAGTCTGCACCTAAGCCTGAGACTGAGTGCTTCTACTGCAAACAGACTGGTCACTGGAAGCAGAACTGCCCCAAGTATTTGGCGGATAAGAAGGATGGTAATGTGAACAAAGGTATATGTGATATACATGTTATTGATGTGTACCTTACTAGATCTCGCAGTAGCACCTGGGTATTTGATACTGGTTCTGTTGCTAATATTTGCAACTCGAAACAGGGACTACGGATTAAGCGAAGACTGGCTAAGGACGAGGTGACGATGCGCGTGGGAAATGGTTCCAAAGTCGATGTGATTGCCGTCGGCACGCTACCTCTACATCTACCTTCGGGATTAGTTTTAGACCTAAATAATTATTATTTGGTGCCAGCGTTAAGCATGAACATTATATCTGGATCTTGTTTGATGCGAGACGGTTATTCATTTAAATATGAGAATAATGGTTGTTCTATTTATATGAGTAATATCTTTTATGGTCATGCACCCTTGAAGAGTGGTCTATTTTTTTGAATCTCGATAGTAGTGATACACATATTCATAATGTTGAAGCCAAAAGATGCAGAGTTGATAATGATAGTGCAACTTATTTGTGGCACTGCCGTTTGGGTCATATTGGTGTAAAGCGCATGAAGAAACTCCATACTGATGGACTTTTGGAATCACTTGATTATGAATCACTTGGTACTTGCGAACCATGCCTTATGGGCAAGATGACTAAAGCGTCGTTCTCTGGAACAATGGAGCGAGCAATAGATTTGTTGGAGATCATACATACTAATGTATGTGGTCCGATGAATTTGAGGCTCGCGGCAGGTATCATTATTTTCTCACCTTCGCAGATGATTTGAGCAGATATGGGTATATCTACTTAATGAAACATAAGTCCGAAACATTTGAAAAGTTCAAAGAATTTCAGAGTGAAGTGGAAAATCATCATAACAAGAAAATAAAGTTTCTACGATCTGATCGTGGAGGAGAATATTTGAGTTACGAGTTTGGTCTACATTTGAAACAATGCGGAATAGTTTCACAACTCACGCCACTCGGAACACCACAGCGTAATCGTGTGTCCGAACGTCATAATCGTAATTTACTAGATATGGTGTGATCTATGATGTCTCTTACTGATTTACCGCTATCGTTTTGGGGTTATGCTTTAGAGACGACTGCGTTCACGTTAAATAGGGCACCATCAAAATCCATTGAGACGACGCCTTATGAACTGTGGTTTGGCAAGAAACCAAAGTAGTTCATCACAGAAACCGGTTCCGGTTACTCCTACACGAATTAGTGAGGAAGCTAATGATGATGATCATATAACTTCAGATCAAGTTACTACTGAACCCGTAGGTCAACCAGAGTAAGATCCGCACCAGAGTGGTACGGTAATCCTGTTCTGGAGGTCATGTTACTTGACCATGACGAACCTACGAACTATGAGGAAGCGATGATGAGCCCAGATTCCGCAAAATGGCTTGAGGCCATGAAATATGAGATGGGATCCATGTATAAGAACAAAGTGTGGACTTTGGTTGACTTGCCCGATGATCGGCAAGCCATAGAGAATAAATGGATCTTCAAGAAGAAGACTGACGCTGGCGGTAATGTTACTGTCTATAAAGCTTGACTTGTTGCGAAAGGTTTTCGACAAGTTCAAGGGATTGACTACGATGAGATTTTCTCAGCCGTAGCGATGCTTAAGTCTGTCCGAATCATGTTAGCAATTGCCGCATTTTATGATTATGAAATTTGGCAAATGGATGTCAAAACTGCATTCCTGAATGGATTTCTGGAAGAAGAGTTGTATATTATGCAACCAGAAGGTTTTGTCGATCCAAAGGGAGCTAACAAAGTGTGCAAGCTCCTGCGATCCATTTATGAACTGGTGCAAGCTTCTCGGAGTTGGAATAAACGTTTTGATAGCGTGATCAAAGCATATGGTTTTATACAAATTTTTGGAGAAGCCTGTATTTACAAGAAAGTGAGTGGGAGCTCTGTAGCATTTCTAATATTATATGTGGATGACATATTACTGATTGGAAATGATATAGAATTTCTGGATAACATAAAAGGATACTTGAATAAGATTTTTTCAATGAAAGACCTCGGTGAAGCTGCTTACATATTGGGCATCAAGATCTATAGAGATAGATCAAGATGCTTGATAGAACTTTCACAAAGAACATACCTTGACAAAGAAAGGGTTCTTGCCTGTGTTACAAGGTGTGAAATTGAGTCAGACTCAATGCCCGACCACTGCAGAAGATAGAGAGAAAATGAAAGATGTTACCTATGCTTCAGCCATAGGCTGTATCATGTATGCAATGCTGTGTACCAGACCTGATGTGTGTCTTGCTATTAGCCTAGCAGGGAGGTACCAAAGTAATCCAAGAGTGGATCACTGGACAGCGGTCAAGAACATCCTGAAATACCTGAAAAGGACTAAGGATATGTTTCTCGTTTATGGAGGTGACAAAGAGCTCGTCGTAAATGGTTATATCGATGCAAGCTTTGACACTTATCCGGACGATTCTAAATCGCAAACCGGATACGTGTTTATATTGAACCGTGGAGCTGTCAGTTGGTGTAGTTCTAAACAAAGCGTCGTGGCGGGATCTACGTGTGAAGCGGAGTACATAGATGCTTCGGAAGCAGCAAATGAAGGAGTCTGGATGAAGGAGTTCATATCCAATCTAGGTGTCATACCTAGTGCATCGGGACCAATGAAAATCTTTTGTGACAATACTGGTGCAATTGCCTTGGCAAAGGAATCCAGATTTCACAAGAGAACCAAGCACATCAAGAGACGCTTCAATTCCATCCGGGACCAAGTCCAGGCGGGAGACATAGAGATTTGCAAGATACATACGGATCTGAATGTTGCAGACCTGTTGACTAAGCCTCTTCCACGAGCAAAACATGATCAACACCAAGACTCCATGGGTGTTAGAATCATTACTGTGTAATCTAGATTATTGACTCTAGTGCAAGTGGGAGACTAAAGGAAATATGCCCTAGAGGAAATAATAAAGTTATTATTTATTTCCTTATATCATGATAAATGTTTATTATTCATGCTAGAATTGTATTAACCGGAAACATAATACATGTGTGAATACATAGACAAACATAGTGTCACTAGTATGCCTCTACTTAACTAGCTCGTTGATCAAAGATGGTTGAGTTTCCTAACCATAGACATGAGTTTTCATTTGATTAAACGGGATCACATCATTAGGAGAATGATGTGATTGACTTGACCCATTCCGTTAGCTTAGCACTTGATCGTTTAGTATGTTGCTATTGCTTTCTTCATGACTTATACATGTTCCTATGACTATGAGATTATGCAACTCCCGTTTAATGGAGGAACACTTCGTGTGCTACCAAACGTCACAACGTAATTGGGTGATTATAAAGGTGCTCTACAGGTGTCTCCGAAGGTACTTGTTGAGTTGGCGTATTTCGAGATTAGGATTTGTCACTCCGATTGTCGGAGAGGTATCTCTAGGCCCTCTCGGTAATACACATCACTATAAGCCTTGCAAGCAATGTGACTAATGATTTAGTTGCGGGATGCTGCATTACATAACGAGTAAAGAGACTTGCCGGTAACGAGATTGAACTAGGTATTGAGATACCGACGATCGAATCTCGGGCAAGTAACATACCGATGACAAAGGGAACAACGTATGTTGTTATGCGGTTTGACCGATAAAGATCTTCGTAGAATATGTGGGAACGAATATGAGCATCCAGGTTCCGCTATTGGTTATTGACCGGAGATGTGTCTCGGTCATGTCTACATAGTTCTCGAACCCGTAGGGTCCGCACGCTTAAAGTTTGGTGACGATCGGTATTATGAGTTTTTGTGTTTTGATGTACCGAAGGTAGTTCGAAGTCCCGGATATGATCACGGACATGATGAGGAGTCTCGAAATGGTCGAGACGTAAAGATTGATATATTGGA
Organism: Triticum aestivum; assembly: GCF_018294505.1. Taxonomy (NCBI): domain Eukaryota; kingdom Viridiplantae; phylum Streptophyta; class Magnoliopsida; order Poales; family Poaceae; genus Triticum; species Triticum aestivum. Next base: position 271,021,984 of record NC_057796.1, on the reverse strand, counting down.
TGACTATGTTCGGACACGGGAAGTGTTTTGGGAGGTTTCAGACATTTATTGGAGTACCGGGGGGTTACCGGAACCCCCCGGGGAGTATATTGGGCCTAATGGGCCTTAGTGGGAGAAGAGGAGGGGCGGCCAGGGCAGCCGCGCGCCCCTCCCCCTCTAGTCCGAATTGGACAAGGAGGGGGGCGCCCCCCTTTTTCTTTCTCCTCCTCTGTCCCTTCCTTCCCTTCTCCTACTCCAACAAGGAAAGGAGGAGTCCTACTCCTGGTGGGAGTAGGACTCCCCCCTTGGCGCGCCCTCCTTGGCCGGCCGCCTCTCCCCCCTTGCTCCTTTATATACGGGGGCAGGGGGCACCTCTAGACACAACAATTGATCTCTTGATCTCTTAGCCGTGTGCGGTGCCCCCTCCACCATATTCCACCTCGGTCATATCGTAGCGGTGCTTAGGCGAAGCCCTACGTCGGTAGCAACATCATCACCGTCATCATGCCATCATGCTGACGGAACTCTCCCGTGAAGCTCTGCTGGATCGGAGTTCGCGGGACGTCATCGAGCTGAACGTGTGCTGAACTCGGAGGTGCCGTACGTTCGGTACATGGATCAGTCGGATCGTGAATACGTACGACTACATGAACCACGTTGTGCTAACGCTTCCGTTTTCGGTCTACGAGGGTACGTGGACAACACTCTCCCCTCTCGTTGCTATGCATCACCATGATCTTGCGTGTGCGTAGGATTTTTTTTGAAATTACTATGTTCCCCAACAACCAGCACACGTAGTAGCTCCTAGGTATTTGATACCGGTGCGGTTGCTCATATTTGTAACTCAAAACAGGAGCTACGGAATAAGCGAAGGCTGGCGAAGGACGAGGTGACGATGCGCGTCGGGAATGGTTCCAAGGTCGCTGTGATCGCCGTCGGCACGCTACCTCTACATTGACCTACGGGATTAGTTTTAAACCTCAATAATTGTTATTTAGTGCCAGCTTTGAGCATGAACATTGTATCTGGATCTTGCTTAATGCGAGATGGCTACTCATTTAAATATGAGAATAATGGTTGTTCTATTTATATGAGAGATATTTTTTATGGTCATGCCCCACTGGTCAATGGTTTATTCTTATTGAATCTCGAACGCGATGTTACACATATTCATAATGTGAATGCCAAAAGATGTAAGGTTGATAATGATAGTCCCACATACTTGTCACTCTGCCGCCTTGGTCACATTGGTGTCAAACGCATGAAGAAACTCCATGCAGATGGACTTTTGGAGTCTCTTGATTATGAATCATTTGACACGTGTGAACCATGCCTCATGGGCAAAATGACCAAGACTCCGTTCTCCGAAACAATGGAGAGAGCAACCAACTTATTGGAGATCATACATACTGATGTGTGCGGTCCAATGAGCCTTGAGGCTCGCGGTGGTTATCGTTATGTTCTCACCCTCACTGATGACTTAAGTAGATATGGGTATGTCTACTTAATAAAACACAAGTCTGAGACCTTTGAAAAGTTCAAGGAATTTCAGAGTGAGGTTGAGAATCAACGTGACAGGAAAATAAAGTTCTTACGATTTTGGCACGCACTTAAGGAAATGTGGAATTGTTTCACAACTCACGCCGCCTGGAACACCTCAGCATAATGGTGTGTCCGAACATCGTAATCGCACTCTATTAGATATGGTGTGATCTATGATGTCTCTTACCGATCTACCATTATCATTTTGGGGTTATGCTTTAGAGACTGCCGCATTCACTTTAAATAGGGCTCCGTCAAAATCCATTGAGACGACACCGTATGAATTATGGTTTGGGAAGAAACCTAAGCTGTCATTTCTGAAAGTTTGGGGATGCGATGCTTATGTCAAGAAACTTCAACCTGAAAAGCTCGAACCCAAGTCGGAAAAATGCATGTTCATAGGATACCCTAAGGAAACTATTGGGTATACCTTCTACCTCAGATCCGAAGTCAAGATCTTTGTTGCCAAGAATGGATCCTTTCTAGAGAAAGAGTTTCTCTCGAAAGAAGTAAGTGGGAGGAAAGTCGAACTTGATGAAGTACTGCCTCTTGAATCGGAAAGTAGCGCAGCTCAAGAAAATGTTTCTATGGTGCCTGCACCGACTAGAGAGGAAGTTAATGATGATGATCAAGGAACTTCGGATCAAGTTACTACTGAACTTCGTAGGTCCACAAGGACACGTTCCACACCAAAATGGTATGGCAACCCTGTCCTAGAAATAATGTTGTTGGACAACGGTGAACCTTCGAACTATGAAGAGGCGATGGCGGGCCTAGATTCCAACAAATGGCTTGAAGCCATGAAATCCGAGATAGGATCCATGTATGAAAACAAAGTATGGACTTTGACAGACTTGCCCGATGATCGGCGAGCCATAGAGAATAAATGGATCTTTAAGAAGAAGACATACGCGGATGGTAATGTGACCATCTATAAGGCTCGGTTTGTCTCTAAGGGTTATCGAAAAGTTCAAGGGGTTGACTATGATGAGACCTTCTCACCCGTAGCGAAGCTGAAGTCCGTCTGAATCATGTTAGCAATTGTCGCATTCTATGATTATGAGATATGGCAAATGGACGTCAAAACGGCATTCCTTAATGGTTTCCTTAAGGAAGAATTGTATATGATGCAGCCGGAAGGTTTTGTCGATCCTAAGAATGCTGACAAGGTATGCAAGCTCCAACGCTCAATCTATGGGCTGGTGCAGGCATCTCGGAGTTGGAACATTCGCTTTGATGAGATGATCAAAGCATTTGGGTTTACGCAGATTTATGGAGAAGCCTGTGTTTACAAGAAAGTGAGTGGGAGCTCTATAGCATTTCTCATATTATATGTGGATGACATACTATTGATGGGAAATGATATAGACTTCTTGGAAAGCATAAAGGCCTACTTGAATAAGTGTTTTTCAATGAAGGACCTTGGAGAAGTTGCTTACATATTAGGCATCAAGATCTATAGAGATAGATCGAGATGCCTCATTGGTCTTTCACAAAGCACATACCTTGACAAGATATTGAAGAAGTTCAATATGGATCAGTCCAAGAAGGGGTTCTTGCCGGTATTGCAAGGTGTGAGATTGAGCATGGCTCAATGCCCGACCACGGCAGAAGATAGAGAAAAGATGAGTGTCATCCCCTATGCCTCGGCCATAGGGTCTATTATGTATGCCATGCTATGTACCAGACCTGATGTGAACCTCGCCGTAAGTTTGGTAGGAAGGTACCAAAGTAATCCCGGCATGGAACACTGGACAGTGGTCAAGAACATCCTAAAGTACCTGAAAAGGACTAAGGATATGTTTCTCGTTTATGGAGGTGACGAAGAGCTCATCGTAAAGGGTTACGTCGATGCTAGCTTCGACACAGATCTGGATGACTCCAAGTCACAAACCGGATACACGTATATTTTGAATGGTGGGGCAATCAGCTGGTGCAGTTGCAAGCAAAGCGTCGTGGCGGGATCTACATGTGAAGCGGAGTACATGGCAGCCTAGGAGGCAGCACATGAAGCAATCTGGATGAAGGAGTTCATTACCGACCTAGGAGTTATTCCCAATGCGTCGGGGCCGATGACTCTCTTCTGTGACAACACTGGAGCTATTGCCCTGGCCAAGGAGCCCAGGTTTCACAAGAAGACCAGGCATATCAAGCGTCTCTTCAACTCCATTTGTGAAAATGTTCAAGATGGAGACATAGATATTTGTAAAGTGCATACGGACCTGAATGTCGCAGATCCATTGACTAAACCTCTTCCACGAGCAAAACACGATCAACACCAGAACTCTATGGGTGTTCGATTCATCACAATGTAACTAGATTATTGACTCTAGTGCAAGTGGGAGACTGTTGGAAATATACCCTAGAGGCAATAATAAAATGGTTATTATTATATTTCCTTGTTCATGATAATTGTCTATTGTTCATGCTATAATTGTGTTATCCGGAAATCGTAATACATGTGTGAATACATAGACCACAACATGTCCCTAGTGAGCCTCTAGTTGACTAGCTCGTTGATCAATAGATGGTTACGGTTTCCTGACCATGGACATTGGATGTCATTGATAACGGGATCACATCATTAGGAGAATGATGTGATGGACAAGACCCAATCCTAAGCATAGCACAAGATCGTGTAGTTCGTGTGCTAAAGCTTTTCTAATGTCAAGTATCATTTCCTTAGACCATGAGATTGTGCAACTCCCGGATACCGTAGGAATGCTTTGGGTGTGCCAAACGTCACAACGTAACTGGGTGGCTATAAAGGTGCACTACGGGTATCTCCGAAAGTGTCTGTTGGGTTGGCACGAATCAAGACTGGGACTTGTCACTCCGTGTGACGGAGAGGTATCTCTAGGCCCACTCGGTAGGACATCATCATAATGAGCTCAATGTGACCAAGGAGTTGATCACGGGATGATGTGTTACGGATCGAGTAAAAGAGACTTGCCGGTAACGAGATTGAACAAGGTATAGGGATACCGACGATCGAATCTCGGGCAAGTATCATACCGGTAGACAAAGGGAATAGTACATGGGATTGATTGAATCCTCGACATCGTGGTTCATCTGATAAGATCATCGTGGAACATGTAGGAGCCAACATGGGTATCCAGATCCCGCTGTTGGTTATTGACCAGAGAGATGTCTCGGTCATGTCTACATGCCTCCCGACCCCGTAGGGTCTACACACTTAAGGTTCGATGATGTTAGGGTTATAGGGAAAGTTTGTACGTGGTTACCGAATGTTGTTCGGAGTCCCGGATGAGATCCCAGACGTCACGAGGAGTTCCGGAATGGTCCGTAGGTAAAGAATAATATATAGGAAGTGAGGTTTTGACCACCGGAAGTGTTTCGGGCGTCACCGGTAATGTACCAGGACCACCGCAGGGTTCCGGGGGTCCATCGGGAGGGGCCACCAGCCCCGGAGGCTTGCATGGGCCAAGAGTGGGAAGGGACCAGCCCCTGAGTGGGCTGGTGCACCTCCCACCAAGGCCCAAGGCGCAGCAAAGAGGAGAAGGGGGAAACCCTAGGCGCAGATGGGCCTAAGGCCCACCCTAGGGCGCGCCCCCCTCTCTCCCCCTCTTGGCCGCCCCCCTCCATCCCATCTAGGGCTGCCGCCCCCCTAGAGGGGGCGCACCCTCCTCCCCTCCTCCTATATATAGTGAGGGTTTTGGGGCTGCCAAACACACGAGTCTCTCTCTCTCAGCGCAGCCCTACCTCTCCACATCCTCGTCCTTCGTAGTGCTTGGCGAAGCCCTGCTGGAAACCACGCTGCTCCACCACCACCACGCCGTCGTGCTGCTGCTGGAGTTGTCTTCCCCAACCACTCCCTCCTCCTTGCTGGATCAAGGCGCGGGAGACGTCACCGGGCTGCACGTGTGTTGAACGCGGAGGCACCGTTGTTCGGCGCTTAGATCGGAATCGACCGCGATCTGAATCGCTGCGTGTACGACTCCTCCAACCGCGTTTTTTGAAATGAGAAACAATAAAAATAACATGGGTTATTATATTATTATCTCTCTACGCACCAGGAGAAATAAAATGTTGCGGGCGTGCCAGTGTACTAAGTACACAGGTAAAGATAGGGAAACATGCAGTTTATTAATCTCTCAATGGAGAAACAAAAATACAAGATCCCTTTAAATATGCGCTCCATGGCCTACTAGCGTGGCCTGCCTAACTGTTGCGATTGCAGTCTCTTGGTTCCCGGGGCCTCGGAAGGCTCCAAGTTAATTACTCCCGTGGGTTGCTCCCTGAGATACCTCCGATTAAGCCGTGTGGTCGTCTTTGTCGTCTTCGCCTTGCGTTCCCCATGCATGATGATGGTGGTGTATGGGCAGCGGCAGAGCCCGTGTCCTCGTTGGTACACGCGCCGCTCAAAACATGGCTTTCTGCTAGCCATGTCCGCCCTCGCTGTCACGCCTCATCGGTCTTGGTGGCGATGATGTAGTTGGGGTTGAAGTTGCATGGGTCCTGCTCGGCTTAGACTTCTAGACAACCTAGACGACTTGTCAGGGTATGCAAGGGGTATGCCTCGCGGGAGTAGTTGCTTCGGAGACCGGCGTCGTTGTAGAACCGTCGCACGCTGATATCGGCATGGCTGGTGTGGTTGGCGCCTCATCTCGGCTAGACGTTAAGTATTGGGCGGTCCGTTAAGACAAAGAGCACCGCCTCATAGGGCCGTGGAAAGGTGTTATCGTGGAGACCGCATCGCCTTGTTTGATGCTACACCAAAGGGTGACCTGAACGTCGGTGACGCCATTGACCTGTACGTCGAGGCCTGTACGCCAAGAATCTATCCACCATGAAGAGTGCGCCTCACTTGATTGAACGCCAAGTCTATGACAGTCCGCTTTATCAAGGTGCCCCGTCTGGCGAACTTGTGGAGGGATGATCGTATTTGTTGCATTGCCTTGTCTCAGCCGGACCCCAGGTTTCGTGGTTTGCCAAGACAAGGGTGCCTCCTAATGGGGTCAACGAAAGGTGGTGTCTTAGAGGCCGTGCCGCCTCAGTAGGTGCTACACCAAAGGGTGACCTGTACGCCGGCGACACCATGGACCTGTACAGTAGCACCCGTACGCAGGACCTGTCGTCCATGGCGGGTGTGCCTCTCGAAGGAGGGACCGGCCTTGGGCTGCAACATCGTGAGCTCTGGTTCCGCCAATGTCGTCCCCTCCGACAAAAGGTAGCAAAAGACCTGTACGCCGGTGACTTGTTTGCCATGGACCTGTTAGTCGTGGTCCTGTGCGTCGAAGAGACATGTTCGCCATGGAGTTATCTCGGGCTACGTTGTCGCGAGCTCCGGTTACTTGACATCGTCTCCTCCGGTAAGCAAGACCACCGACCTGTTCACCGCGATCGGGATGCCAAAGACTTGTGCACTGGAGAAACCTGTTCGCCATGGACTTGACTTGGGCTACGTCGTCGCGAGGTCCAGTTCCGCCACCCCGTCTCCTCCGGTAAGCAAGGCCACCAACCTGTTCGCCGCGATCGGGACGGCAATGACTTGTGCACTAGAGAGACCTGTTCGCCATGGACTTGACTCGGGCTACGTCGGCACGAGCTCCGGTTCCTCCACATAGTCTCCTCCGGTAAGCAAGACCACCGACCTGTTCAGCGCGATCGGGACGCCAAAGACTTGTGCACCGGGGACCTGTTTGCCATGGACTTGACTCGGGCTACATCGTCGCGAGCTACGGCTCCGCCACCCCGTCTCCTCCGGTAAGCAAGACCACCGACCTATTCGCCGTGATCGGGACGCCATAGACTTGTGCACTAGAGAGACCTGTTCGCCATGGACTTGACTCGGCTATTTCGTCGCGAGCTCCGGTTCTGCTACCCCGTCTCCTCCGGTAAGCAAGACCACCGACCTGTTCGTCGCAATCGGGACGCCGAGGACTTGTGCAACGGAAAGATCTGCTCGTCATGGACTTGTCTCGGGCTACGTCGTCGCGAGCTCTGTTTCGGCCACGCCGTCTTCTTCAGGACACCAGACCTGTTACACGGGATCCGAGCGCCATGGACCTGTGCACCGGTGACCTGTTCCCCAAGGACCTGTGCGTCTCGACCTGTACAACGGTGACCTGTTCTTGAAGGACCTGTGCATAGTGTCTTGTTCATCGCTGACCTGTTCGTCGCAACCTGTACACCGTGTCCTGTTCGCCGAGGACATGTAGGCCGCCATGATAGAGACCCAGAGCTAGCGGTTGGGCTACGTCGTTGGCGAGCTCCGGCTGCTTCCGAGTATCTCCAAACAGAAGTGTGATGCTTGACTTGTCGTAGGCAATCTCCGGCGGTGTTGGTGTCGTTTCCTGATGGGATGAAGTCGTCTCCGGCGGCGGCGTAGTAGGAGTTGCGCTATGGTACGAGAAGCGCCCCGCTCGTCCGAGGCAACCTCCGTTGTGTGCGTCATCCGCCGCCTCCACAACACCTGGTACCAAAAGAGCATCGCATCGTCCGCGGCCATCTTTGTTGGGCACGTCGTCTGCCACCTCCATTGCACATGTTAGGTGAAGAACGTTGTGTCCCGCGCACACTCTGCCGCCGCAAGCGCGTGTCATCCTCGATACTGCCACCATGGGTGCATCTCGTCCTCGATGCCGCTGCCATGGACGCGTCTCCTGCGATCTGCTTAAAAAATATATTATACGTACCATAGATGCACACATGCAGTTGCTATCCATGGCAATATCGCCCGAGTGCACAACCGTCATCTCAACAACGTGCTCGGCACCATGGCGCGTCAGTCGGACGCGGCCGCCGAGGCAGCGCCTCCCTCTAGATCGTAGGGTTTGCTGCGTGAGGTATCTTCGTGTGTTCCTTCTTGATGGATGGATGCGTGTACGTAGGTTTGCTCCCGTGCCTCAGCTCTCCTCGGGTGTTCTTAGGCATCCTGTGAAATAGATAATACATAGAAAAAGAAAATCATTGCATGGTTACGTGTGTATCATCCCACACGCGTGTTTCTGCGGCCGGCGTGTACGCGCGTCCGCCGCTCATCCTCAACGCTGCCGTCATGGGTGCGTCTTCTTCTGGATGTTTTCTTTCTCCTCTCTGTTGCGTACGTGAGGTCTTGGCTCCAGCGCGTCGTTGCCACTGCCGCTGCGTGCTAGCTCCTCGTATTTTCTCTTATGTATCCTCGACGCTGCCGCATGGGCCGACGCGTCTCCTTCCTGCGTGGTTCTCTTGGATGCCTTGTCCCTCCTTCCCCCCTTTGCGCCTTGCCCTGGTCAAGTATTTATAGGCTGGAGGAGCTAGGGTTGGATGGATGTTTAATGCGCAGCCCCGTCGCTGAGGTTTCCTTCTGTTGTTTTTTTGACGCACAACCCTGCACAAAGAAAAGGACAAAAAAAATCTCGTATATACCTTGCTTATGCGCGTGACCATCTAGGCGCCCCTGACAACGCCGGCGACAGCCCGACAACCAATGGTCTACACCGACACGCATGATGGGTGTCAGAAGGCAACACCTGCGCTCACAGAGGTGGTGCCGATTTGTCTCCGTGTCTCTGTCTCCAACAACAATGAAGCATGGGGCAACGTCAACCCTTTAATCATTCGTAAGGCCAATAGCGTCCTGGCGTACCACCAGAATTGGCATGCCATGAGTGGTGTGACGATTCAGCCAATGAAGGGGAGCTATCGATGGTCTACCGATGCCTTGCCTACATCAACACAAGGAGATCATGGGAGCAGTGTAATGCGGCAGTGCGGCCAGCGTGAATCTATGAAACCCTCCAATCAAGCCGGTTGGCACCGTAGCAGCTAGACGGTCACGGCGAGATTGGTAAAAAAAATTTGTTTTCAGGATAAGGCATGTTCTTTCCCCATGGAATGAAGACATGAAAGGGTTCTTTCATTGGCTTGCATCGTGCCTATAATACGATCCAACGAGCTATTTAAAAGAACACAAGTGTGGATGGACGTACGTACCTACACTAAGTCATGTTGTTTTCTCACCATCTTCGGAACGACGCGCATGCTGTGACTCTCTGAAACGGTTCTTCAGGCCGCATAGGACCAACGCACCAGAAAAAGCAAAAAATAATAATAATCGTCAAGTCAAGCTCGATTTGCTTCGCACTCAAGCTCAACTCGACAACGGGGCATTTGTTCGACGAGTTTTTGTGCACTGTTGCATAAGAAAATATTTATTTAGTTGAGTTTTGATGCAGGCTAGACGTGCGAAGGCAAGGTGTTAATAAAGGCAAAAATGCTATTGCATGGTACATGCACGTCCATACGAACGGGTATTCGGATGTGTAACGCGAGCTTGCCGGTATTCCAATACATAAGTATGTATATGTGTCTAAGCTAGCTATGCGTTTAGACTAAAATAACCCGTGGCCAAGACATGTGTGTGTGCATGAACATGTAGTAGTTGCACCATGCATGAACAGTATGGACGTGCATGTACCATGCAATAGCATTTTTGCCTTTATTAACACCTTGCCTTCGCACGTCTAGCCTGCATCAAAACTCAACTAAATAAATATTTTCTTATGCAACAGTGCACAAAAACTCGTCGAACAAATGCCCCGTTGTCGAGTTGAGCTTGAGTGCGAAGCAAATCGAGCTTGACTCGACGATTATTATTATTTTTTGCTTTTTCTGGTGCGTTGGTCCTATGCGGCCTGAAGAACCGTTTCAGAGAGTCACAACATGCGCGTCGTTCCGAAGATGGTGAGAAAACAACATGACTTAGTGTAGGTACGTACGTCCATCCACACTTGTGTTCTTTTAAAGAGCTCGTTGGATCGTATTATGGGCACGATGCAAGCCAACGAGAGAACCCTTTCCTGTCTTCATTCCATGGGGAAAGAACATGCCTTATCCTGAAAACAAATTTTTTTTACCAATCTCGCCGTGACCGTCTAGCTGCTACGGTGCCAACCGGCTTGATTGGAGGGTTTCATAGATTCACGCTGGCCGCACTGCCGCATTACACTGCTCCCATGATCTCCTTGTGTTGATGTAGGCAAGGCATCGGTAGACCATCGATAGCTCCCCTTCATTGGCTGAATCGTCACACCACTCATGGCATGCCAATTCTGGTGGTACGCCAGGACGCTATTGGCCTTACGAATGATTAAAGGGTTGACGTTGCCCCCATGCTTCATTGTTGTTGGAGACAGAGACACGGAGACAAATCGGCACCACCTCTGTGAGCGCAGGTGTTGCCTTCTGGCACCCATCATGCGTGTCGGTGTAGACCATTGGTTGTCGGGCTGTCGTCGGCGTTGTCAGGGGCGCATGGGTATTGCTGCACCCAAACACCCATGACGTAGTTCGATGTAGTGGTTTGTCGTCAGAATGCCGTCGACGATGACAGGGAGTGCCTCTCCATGGCTGCAAAGATGTTGGAGGAGCACAACAAGAAACACCAAACAAAAAAAATAGGCGAAAAAAAGTTGTGGGTTTTTAAAATATTGGCTTTCCCAATATACACCGGCTATTAGGCGTGATATCCGAGAAGGCTAACGAAGGACTTGTCAGTGGGAACCGTCGAAAGACCTTGACGATTGCAACTCAACAACTTAAATAAGCTTCGGTGTATGTGTATGAAGACGCCATGTTTCGGGATTCTTCCGAGAGGCAACAGAAATTCATACTCTAACCCATCATCATACTGAGGGCCCCCACAGCTCAACATGCCCCCTGCACACACCTCATGAACCCACATACTTAGGTATGATAGGTTTAGGGCAAATGGTTTTGGGACAACGGCTTGGCGATTTTTCTTCGTGCATATTGAGGGGTGGTGAACAACTACCTTCCTCCTTCCTTCCAGTGGGTCCCTTACTGCTTGGGAGCACTTGACTGCTTCTTGAACTGTTAGGATTTTTTTTCTTGAATTTGCTTCTTTGACTTCTGGAATTTTATTATGATTGCTCACGCGGATGATTGATTGGTCGCGGACTTCATTGACTTGCTTTGACATTCGTCTTGAACTTCTTGGGAACTCTTCTTTCAGGATTCTTCGGGACCCACCTTGAGAACTTGAAGGCAACTGTTCACCTCTGTGGACTAGGAAAAACCCTCTAGCACTTTATCTGGGGCTTCTAGTGACGCACCCCAGGGTTGCCATGTGACTATGCACCAAACCAACTTGTGTTGGGGTCAGGCAGCCCTCCATGATCTTTTCCTATAGTCTTCCCTGGAGTGCGAGCCTCTCTGAACATGAGGCATGCCGGGAAACATGAAGAGCGCGGGTCTCAATACTCAGAAGTGCCCAAGTAATCATCTCCGCTGCCTCCGGAAGCATACACCTGGTACGTGTCGTGCATTGTGGGTGTAGGAGCCGCTCCACCCGCAACTTGACACATTGTGCCACCCTCCAATAAGTCCTAGGGTAGCCAAAACTTCAATCAACAACATGGTGTGATAGGAGAAAGCCATTTTTTTGTTGGATTTAGTCCGTAAAACTAGATATATCCACAAAATGCAAAGGAGAATGCACCATGGATCCGATAGCCCACAGAAAAAGTTTCCAATAAAAATTCGAAAGGCAACAAAAGAGGCAAAATTTTAAGAAAAATTATTTGTTAGGAACCTTCCGTTGATTGGGGACATAGGTCAGACTTCCTGGGGATCGACGAGCTGGTATGCTCCCCCATCATAGACTTGCTCAATGACGTATGGTCCTTCCCACTTTGGCTCGAACTTGCCCTTTGCCCTATGCGTCATGATGATGGGCCGCCTGAGCACGAGAACCAACTCGCCTTTCGGAAGACGCGTTGTTTGTCGAGCTTGTCGTAAGCTCTCACCGTATTCTGGCGGTAAAGCTCCAGGTTCTGTAGGGCATGAAGTCACCCCTCTTCAAGGGCATCGAGTTCCTGGAACTGTAGTTGTACCTGTTTGTCTTGGGTGATTTCATCTTGGATAGCCACCCTTAAAGAGGGTAGCTGGACCTCCAGTGGTAGGACCGCCTCAGTCCCGTAAATGAGAGAAAACAGAGTCGCCTGTGTTGGGGTACGGACCGTGACGCGGTACGCCCATAAGCACTTGAAGAGATGATCATGCCAGTCTCTCCTATTCCTTGTCACCATATTCTTGAGTATATTGCCGAGAGTCTTGCTAAAGGCTTCGATCGCGCCGTTGGATTGGTGTAGATGGTGGGGATGTGGTGATGAAGTGAAGGGGAGAGCGGTACGCCCATCGCTCCAGCCATGCTTAGTCGTATCCCTCCGTCTTGTCGATTGTCTGACGATGAAATGGGGGGCCTTCGCCTCGTCAGTGCCCGGCCTGGTGGTGTCCGCCTTGTCGGTATCGGACTGGATGACTTGCCTTCGCCTCGTCGGTGCCTGGCAAGATATGGGTTGCTTCATCGGGAAAAGACATGTCGATGGAGTATAGCTTTGCCTCGTTGGAGCTTGGATGATGTCGGGGAAGTGTGTTCATGTAGAAGTTGGAGTAAACTTGAGTCTCGCCGCATGATAGCGGTGCTTATAGATGACGACAATACTAGCTCGTCGATGTAGACCTTGGGGCGTCGCAGTTACGGGGACGACCTCCGCTCGGTGTAGACGGTTGGTATAGAAGAATGATGGCGTGCCGATCCAGTCTTTGTCCTCGCCAGGCAATAAGTCAAGGCAGATGGCAACGTCATGTGGACATCCGTCGGCATCGATGTAGATGACACCCTCGCCAGATGAAGAGTTGATGAAGATTGCGACGACTTGTCGATGTAGTTGGATGACAGCGTGCCGATGTAGTCGGCGTCCCCGTCGGGTGCGAAGTCGATGAAGATGGTGAGGACATGTTGATGTAGCAGCCTTCCTCATTGAGTCAGAGGTTGATGATGACGATTCCAACATGGTCACGGGTGGTGTAGATGGCACCGGGCTGCACACTGGCAGTCCCTCTAATGTCATCAGCGACGTGTAGTTAGCGCCGAGCTACTCGCCGGCAGCCTTGCCACTGCCATTGTGGAAGCACGCATGGAAGAAGACACTGCCGACGAGCTCTCCGGCAGGCGTCCGTCGATGTTGTGGTACGTCCATGGGGTGCAGCCGCCGGTGCGTCGTCCACGGCTTCCTTGGGTACAAGTGCGTCAAGTGCTAGGGCCTCTTCTGCGGCTTCCCTATGGCACAACTTATATTGGCGGCATGGTGTCGCTGCCTCCGACTGAGTGTGTGCATTCCCCATCAGAGCATACTCTGTGTTGATGTAGCGTGTGGAAGTCTATATGAAAGAAGGCTTCGCTGGCCTCGCCGGCGGACGTCCGTCATCACCGAATGCCGACATGTCATTCGTGACCATCCCGGCTATAAGTGCACCCAGCGTGCGGTCCTCCTTGGCGCAGTGCCCACGGACTCCGTCCGTGCGCCTACAGCCGCCGCCTCTTTATTTTTTCCGCATGTGGGGTGTACTATGTGTTTTTTTGCGGGTGGGGGTGTACTATGTGTTGCGGCTCCCCTTCGTCCATCTCCTTGGCTCCAGTATTATCGTCTAGAGGGCTGATCAGGGTACTCTCCTGCCAACATGAGTAGCATGTGGGGCCGTTGGAATTTCTTTACGAGCTTGTGTACGCATGCATGGCCACACATGGAACCGTGCTTCACCCATGTTCATCGGTAGGCCATCTGCAAGATAGAAAATGACATGACCATAGCTTAACGTGCATGGCATGTTCTTCTACACGGAATGTATGTGGAATCCAGCATGCAAGATGTGTGGGCGAGGGCGCCGGTGCCATCACCATGACGACGCGGGCGAACGCATCCGTGACCTCACGTGTCTCCTTTGGCCTGCTCCCTCCCAGAGCACGCGCAGCCGAGGCCAGGGTATGCCATCACTACAAGAAATATGTCAACTTGCGATCCTCACTATTGGTCACTGAAAGGTCATTGATTTCATTTGCGACCTTTTTTTGACCAAAAACAGATGGTCAAAAGCTGGCGGTCGTAAACTGAAATTAACGACCTTCTCTGTGAGAAGGTCGTGGAATTCCACGACTAAAACAAAAGGTCGTTGATTCCATGACCTTCTGTTTTGGTCGCTAGCTCTCTGCCCAGGCCACGTCGGATCCGACGTGGCAATCTGACGTGACAAAATTGTGACAAATCGAAAAGGTCAAAAATTAGAATCGGCCCGGTCCAATTGTGTGTTTATATGGGCCGAGCCCATTAATTCAGCCAATTTAGTGTATTTTTTCTGTCAATTTTTGTTAGCTTCATGGGCCAAGCCCAACATCGCAGCCTTTTTATATTCACAATTCAGCCTTTTATATTCTAGGTCATGGCCTTTTAATATTCAATTTCTTATTATTTTCGCCCTTATCTAGCGTGTTTTTTCCATTAAATAAATAGCTCCAGTCCAACTTTTTTGGGACATGGCCAATTCAGGCCCAGTACTATTTTCCATATGAAGTAGCATGTACACAATTTTCATAATCTTCATGTCATTTAAAGCAGCATGTACACAGAGAATACAACATTTAATTACACAGGAATACATACACAATTTGCCTTAACTTACTACTACATCACATTGTTCCAACTCATATTAGCACATCTCATGTGCTCCAGATGCAACAACTTGCCTTCCTATAAGAACACTCCAGTTCTATCTACTCACCCCCATTCACATGCAACATAAGAAGCATAGTGTAGAACGCCATCTTAACCACATCCGCAGCACCATAAACTGGTGTAGAGCGAGAAGCTTCAGCAAGGAGGCATAGGCTGCACCCTTGCGTCCGGTGGCACCTGCAAGGAGGGAGAGAGACTGAGAAGCAAGAAAATAAAACACTGAAGCTCATGCTAGTGATCAACCAAGCAAGCAAATAAAGCAGCTAGTAAAAAGCAAATTACTTGCTCACATCAAAAGGTGGATAAATCAGTGGGATCCTTCCTTATCACTAAAATTAAAAATAGGAGCACACCAAAAATTGATTCTGTGTCATAAGATGATCCTGAGAGTGCAGCACCATGTTACCATCTCTAAAGCTGATTAGCCAGCAGCAAAAATTGTGTAACATATGTATAACCATTGCAAACAACCTTAGCAGAATAAGCAGAACAAAATTTCATGTAAAATCTTGGTATAACTAGTAGATTATCCCCTAACAGAAGCTAATTAGGCTCCAATACACAAGGCACAGCAAGCATAGACTAAATAAGCCACGGCATGAAACAGAGCATGGTATTACAGCAGCTCAGAGATGGAGCTACAGGTAGGAGATGGACTCACCGGAGAGGAGGTTGTAGTCGAAGCCGCACACAGGCGCCGACGCCGCCGCAACCGTCACCCTCTAGAGGAGACGCTGCCGCTTGATCGACGGACTCATCTGGTACAAGGAGATCATCAAAATGCATCACACTCATGATCATCAAAACGCAGTAGCAGGAGCAAATACAAGTTTAGCCCACCATGAACAGGGGCGCTAGGCAATCCAGTAGCAATGTCATATATAGGTAATAATAACAGGACCTTAGATAATTAGTTTTCGTTCTTACTGACACACAAGTTGACAGAATGTACTCAATATATTCTAATAAAAAGGATTGGGAGCAGAGGGAGAGGGAAGTGGAGATGGACGTGCTACCTGCTGTTGCGATGGTGCCTCTTGGTGGTCATGCTTGAGCTCCTCCTCCTGATGCTGCTCACTAACCTGCAGGCCAAACAAGACCATGGGTGAGCTGCAGCACATGCACATACAAGAAGTGAAGGTATGGAGAAGAACCTAGAAGAAGAGAGGTGCTCTATCCTCCTCCATCCGTGCCCGTCCTCCTCCTCCTCCGTGCCTATGTCGAACAACCTCCATTCGTCGCTTGCGAGCACCATGCGCCTTGGTTGGCCATGAAGCCCTTGTCCTCTGCTGCACGGATGAAACCCAAAGCATCAGTACAGCTACACTGGCACATAGTACATACATGGTATCACAGACATTCTCTAATTGACTAGCACCCAAATATATGTACATCATGACTTGGACTGTGTATTAAAGAAAAATCAGTGTTCCATGCACACCAAATCATTCAAAAAACTAACTACACTACTGCAGTTTTGAACAGCTATCGGTGCATCAACAAAATATGGAACAACAAGCACTGCATGACAACTAGAGTATATATATAGCACTCAACAATGAACAGTTATCACAGAGAACAAGATACCAAGAGATGAATGATGGCACTCAAATTCTAATCTCACATAGATAAAATTCATTGCCATAGTAACAGGCACTGTGCATGATTCAGAAGGGAGGTTCCTACAATAAAATAGTTGAAACGGGGGATGATTCTATTTTAGAGCTAAGTAGGTAACAGCATATACTTAGAAGGGGTGATAAACGAACTGAATTTAGGATACAGTGCCATCTTTTACTCTCAAGTAACGATAGCAAATGTTATTTGAAGATTTGTTTCTACAGAGTGTTATGTGGAAATTGTTATTGCTGCAGATGAATCCTATATATTATTGTATATATACTCACTAAGTTACAGTAGTTGTGGTGCAGTGTGCAGGTTATTTTAGAAGATGCCACGTGCAAATTCTTATCTTTGTAGGTGATTCTCAATAATTATAAAAAAGAAATTCTTATCTCACGAGGCCAATTTAACTTCATAGCACTACGAGGGCAGCACTATTAGCAAAAACATTTGACAAAGCCGCTTTCTCTTGCACAGAAGGATTGATCAGAAGCAACTAAGTCGATTGGATTTTCAGCAAGTGAGTCGCACAGCTAGAACACCACCTGCTGTTCAATTCAAACAGAGACACGGAAAACAGGCAGGCAGACAGTAAAAAGGAAATTTCAGCCCATAGTATATCTCCGATTCCAGTTTCACTACAGGTAAGAAGTTGGGATCTCGACAGAAACAAGAGGACCACCCAATGAGTATTGTTCTTAACGCTCATCAGGAGCCGGGACAGGGGCCCGGTGCTGAACTCCTCCTCCTCCTCCTGCCACCGCAAACAGAAGCATGTCAGTCACTAGTTCAGACGTGAAGGCCTGACTCCCAAGACCAAGAGATAAAAGTAGGGGGGAGGGGGATAGCTTTCAGGTTAAAGAGTTGAATTTTTTTCACTTCATAAAAATAGTGTATCCTATATGCATCAATAGTACTAGGACAAATGCTGCAGAGAAACATGCTGCAGTGGAAACAATGTTGATTACTCACACATTACGAACCAGGGCATTTAATTTTGCAGGGCAAAGAGCACATCATAACAACCAGAAGCTATCAGAATAAATCATAGAGGCTGGCCGAACTAATTGGCGCACTCAAACGATACAAGAGAGTGGCCCGGTGAACAACTAAGCAAGCATACATAGCAAGTAAAACTACATCACCAATATTATGTAATTAACTGGAAGCTCTTGTTCATCATACCAGTACAAATAGAATGCCTATCTCGTTCAACACTGGAGTAACAGTAGTAGCAAATTCAGTCAAGCATTTGAGTAAGCAAAAGATGTAGATCAGCAGGGAATCAAATTAGCTCACAGAAATCTGTAACCAAATGTACTGTAACAATCATCTAGTATTAATCAATGGTTCTGTTTTGATCCAAACTAGATGAATTCAAGGCTAATCTATTATGTGACAGTAGAGGAGTGAGTGCTATTGTACAGTTAGAAAAATACAGGTGATGTGCATGGAAGCAAACATGGGGAACAGAGGAATGGAGAGGGGCTCACCAAGGGGTGCTTTAGCGGATGCAGTGCACCGACGTCATGCCGTGGAGGGAGCCGCCAGAGGGAGCCACCGTCTAGCCGCAGTTTACCGGCGGCGCGCGTCCGCCCCGCAGCCACCGGGTGCAGGAGTACCATCCACGAGGCGGAGCCGCCCGTGGGACTTGCGGTGGGCTTCAGAGAGGGCGGAGAAGAGTCACCGGCGCCGCGCCGGAGTTGGAGGGGACACCCTCGAAACCCTAGCCATGGGAAGGTGTCGTGGCTGAGCTCTTGAGGGTCAGAGGGTAAAGACGCGAGAGAGGGGAGCAGCACCTTGGCGCCTGTCATGGTGTCGAGCGCGAGGAGGGAGTCCATGATGGAGCGCACGAGGTCCTGCTGCGACGAACGTGGCCGCGACGCCGCGTGGAAGAAGGAGATCTCGCTGCTGGGCTCCGATGCGGGCGGCGCGGGGGCGGGGGGCTCGGCCTGTGGGCGGGCGGCGGCGGGGGGGGGGGGGCTCGGCCTGCTGGGCGCGCCGCGGGGGAGGGGCAGCGGGCCGGCGACGGCAAGGAACCGACCGCAGTCGTTCGGAGGGAGGCAGATCTCTGTGGTCTGGCGTTGGGGAGAGAGGCGGATAGGAGATGACCGACCGGGGCCTCCGGGGACGACAAGGCCGCCGCCGTCGCCGCGGACGCAGCCACCCGCGAGGGCGGCCCGCAGGTGACGCGATGGGCGCCGCTGCGGGACGGGGAGGAGGTGGCGGCGGCGAGGAGCCGAGGGAGGAGGAGTGCGGGTTAGGGTTAGGGTTTGGGTGGTTGGGCTGCGGTTGGGTGAGGGGGTGAGGGCTGTCGTTGGATCCAGAAGCATCTGACGGTGGTTGATGCATGATCCGCGTGATATGCCTATGGACCAATCAGAGCGCACCAAACAATTTGAAGATTTTTTGACCATATAAATTGGTCATGATTGATTACATATAAATTTTTCATTTCATTTTTCAATGCTAAAAATGAGTTTTTTTGTGAAAGACCTATCAAATATTTGTTCAAATGATGTTATATTTTGCACAAGTTTACATCTTAGATTGGCAAACAACAATGACAAAGGGAGTTTTTATTTCTTTTGCATGAAAAAATAATTTTCAATTTTTTGAGTGCCCAAAATAAGTTCTTTTGTGAAAGACTTACCATATATTTGTTGCAAAATTGTACCAAATCAATTTTCTAAAATACTAGGCCATATATAATGCACAATTGACCAAATGGTTAGGTGTCAAAAGTTTCGATGCACCTCCCATGAAAAAGACAAATTTCCGTCGATTCAGTAGAAAGCGGGTAAAATTTGTACTGTAGCTGTCTCATAGTTTGCTCTTTATTTTTTCCAAAAATCATTTCTAGGTACATAAGTATCTATTTAATCATAGAAACACAAAAATATTCCAAGATTCAACCACTATGTAGGAACGGTCATGCCCGCCGTTTTGACCGCATTTTGAAACGGGCATAAAAAATTCAACAAAAATCAAAAAATTGGAAAACCTTCGCATTGTGTCATTATATGTGACCAAGTTTCCAGGAAAATAATAAACTTGTAATACGGCAATTATTTTAAATAAGTGTTCTCACAAACGAGCTATCATGTGTGGAGATCAATGTCTTTGAAGCCAAAAGATCAATCTTATGGCCACATTCATGGCATAGTTTGTTCAAATGATCTCATATTCTGCACAAGGGTGCATCTTGGAATGGCAAACAATGTTACCTAAGAGAGTTTTCATTTTCTTTGAACGGAAAATTCATTTTCCATTTTTTGAGTGCCCGAAATGAGATTTTTTTGTGAAGGAACTACCAAATAAATTTTGTAAAAATGGACCAAATCAATTTTATAAAATACTAGGCCATGTTTAATGCACAATTGACATAATGGTTGGGTGTCAAAAGCCTTGATCCACCTCTGGTGAAAAAGACAAATTTCCGCCGATTCAGCAGGAAGCGGGTCAAATTTGAACTATAGTTGCCTCATAGTTTCCTCTTTATTTTTTCCAAAAATCAATTCTAGGTACATAACTATCTATTTAATCATAGAAACACAAAAAAAATTCCAAGATTCAACCATGTAGGAACGGTCATGCCCGCCATTTTTACCGCATTTTGAAACGGACATAAAAAATCAAAAAAATTCAAAAAATTGGGAAACCTTCGCATTGTGTCATTATATGTGACCAAGTTTCAGGAAAAATAATAAACTTGTAATACGGCAATTATTTTAAAAAAGTGTTCTCAGAAATGAGCTATCATGCGTGAAGATTCATGGCTTTCAAGCCAAATGATCAATCTTATGGCCACATTCATGGCATAGTTTGTTCAAATGATCTCATATTGTGCACAAGGGTGCATCTTGGAATTCCAAACAATGTTGCCTAAGGGAGTTTTCATTTTCTTTGCACGGAAAATTCATTTTCCATTTTCTGAGTGCCCAAAATGAGGTTTTTTTGTGAAGGACCTACCATATATTTGTTGCAAAATTGGACCAAATCAATTTTCTAAAATACTAGGACATATTTAATGCACAATCGACAAAATGGATGGGTGTCAAAAGCTTTGATCCATCTCTGGTGAAAAAGACAAATTCCGCCGATTCAGGAGGAAGCGGGTCAAATTTGAACTGTAGTTGCCTCATAGTTTGCTATTTATTTTTTCCAAAAATCATTTCTAGGTACATAAGTATCTATTTAATCAGAGAAACATCAAAAAAATTTCAAGATTCAACCACTAGCTAGGAACGGTCAAGCCCGTCGTTTTGACCGCATTTTGAAACGGGCATAAAAAATTCAAAAAAAAACAAAAAATTGGAAAACCATCGCATTGTGTCATTATATGTGACCAAGTTTCCAGGAAAAATAATAAACTTGTAATACGGCAATTATTTTTAAAAAGTGTTCTCAGAAACGAGCTATCATGCGTGAAGATTCATGGCTTTCAAGCCAAATGATCAATCTTATGGCCACATTCATGGCATAGTTTGTTCAAATGATCTCATATTGTGCACAAGGGTGCATCTTGGAATTCCAAACAATGTTGCCTAAGGGAGTTTTCATTTTCTTTGCATAGAAAATTCATTTTCCATTTTTCGAGTGCCCGAAATGAGTTTTTTTATGAAGGACCTACCATATATTTGTTGCAAAATTGGACCAAATCAATTTTCTAAAATACTAGGACATATTTAATGCACAATCGACAAAATGGTTGGGTGTCAAAAGCTTTGATCCATCTCTGGTGAAAAAGACAAATTCCGCCGATTCAGGAGGAAGCGGGTCAAATTTGAACTGTAGTTGCCTCATAGTTTGCTATTTATTTTTTCCAAAAATCATTTCTAGGTACATAAGTATCTATTTAATCAGAGAAACATCAAAAAAATTTCAAGATTCAACCACTAGCTAGGAACGGTCAAGCCCGCCGTTTTGACCGCATTTTGAAACGGGCATAAAAAATTCATAAAAAAATCAAAAAATTGGAAAACCATCGCATTGTGTCATTATATGTGACCAAGTTTCTAGGAAAAATAATAAACTTGTAATACGGCAATTATTTTAAAAAAGTGTTCTTAGAAACGAGCTATCATGCGTGAAGATTCATGGCTTTCAAGCCAAATGATCAATCTTATGGCCACATTCATGGCATAGTTTGTTCAAATGATCTCATATTGTGCACAAGGGTGCATCTTGGAATTCCAAACAATGTTGCCTAAGGGAGTTTTCATTTTCTTTGCACAGAAAATTCATTTTCCATTTTTCGAGTGCCCGAAATGAGTTTTTTTATGAAGGACCTACCATATATTTGTTGCAAAATTGGACCAAATCAATTTTCTAAAATACTAGGACATATTTAATGCACAATCGACAAAATTGTTGGGTGTCAAAAGCTTTGATCCATCTCTGGTGAAAAAGACAAATTCCGCCGATTCAGGAGGAAGCGGGTCAAATTTGAACTGTAGTTGCCTCATAGTTTGCTATTTATTTTTTCCAAAAATCATTTCTAGGTACATAAGTATCTATTTAATCAGAGAAACATCAAAAAATTTCCAAGATTCAACCACTAGTTAGGAACGGTCAAGCCCGCCGTTTTGACCGCATTTTGAAACGGGCATAAAATATTCAAAACAAAAATCAAAAAATTGGAAAACCATCGCATTGTGTCATTATATGTGACCAAGTTTCCAGGAAAAATAATAAACTTGTAATACGGCAATTATTTTAAAAAAGTGTTCTAAAAAACGAGCTATCATGCGTGAAGATTCATGGCTTTCAAGCCAAATGATCAATCTTATGGCCACATTCATGGCATAGTTTGTTCAAATGATCTCATATTGTGCACAAGGGTGCATCTTGGAATTCCAAACAATGTTGCCTAAGGGAGTTTTCATTTTCTTTGCACAGAAAATTCATTTTCCATTTTTCGAGTGCCCGAAATGAGTTTTTTTATGAAGGACCTACCATATATTTGTTGCAAAATTGGACCAAATCAATTTTCTAAAATACTAGAACATATTTAATGCACAATCGACAAAATGGTTGGGTGTCAAAAGCTTTGATCCATCTCTGGTGAAAAAGACAAATTTCTGCCGATTCAGGAAGAAGCGGGTCAAATTTGAACTGCAGCTACCTTATAGTTTGCTCTTTATTTTTTCCAAAAATAATTTCTAGGTACATAAGTATCTATTTAAGCATAAATAAATGGTTTGGTGGTGATACGTTGAGGTTTGGATGGTGGCCCAGGGCCCCAACTCCAAAGCGCGTAGACTCGCATGCCCGCCGCATGGTCACCGCGTGACCGTGGCGTTGCCATGCGTTCTGGGAAGCCTAGGCATGTCTAGTAGGTTTGGCACTCCCCAGGTAGATGCTTGGAAGAAAATAACAACAGAAGAATCTCACGAGGAGACCGAACAATGCTCAAACATGAATTAGCACCCAACTGTTTGATTAGTGGTACGGGAAATGCACATGGCCAATGGGCCTGAGTTTTGGCTGAGGATGATTATCTACTAAGGACACTATCTTGGAAAATTTGCAGCTCAAATGGAGGAGCCTAGGTGTCACTTGCTTTGCAACGTACCACACTGGACAGAAATATGAATGTTGAAGCGACACTCACATGTATTGTTAGATGGGGCTCAAATTTTGTGGAGAGCAATGATTTGGGAATATAGAAGATGTGGCAAAAATTCAACTCATTAGGATATGCCTAGCTAGTACTTCCTTCACAACAGTTCGAGTTGAACAAAAACTTTGGAAATTTGCCGAGGTAGATTTAACAGGCAAATGGAGTTGAATATTGTCATGAGGCAATGATTTGGATAGTAAAGAATGCCCAATTTTTTTGGGAATTTTGGGAATGATAGAAATATAGGTTGCTTCACAACCTAGGGAAAAATTGACACATGGACATGACACATAGGCAAAACTGATGAGGTGGCGCCTAGTCATAGCAATCCACCACAACTTACAAGGTTATGACCATCTATTTTTGTCATGACCATCTAGAAATAAGGCAGCGGATCAGTACTGTCTGCTTTGTGACCATTTCGTGTAAGGAAATTACGACCTTTCTGACCAAAATGGTCGATATAGTTTAGCGTTTGGAGCCCCCCGAACAGCTTTTGACCAATTGGTCTCAAATGGTCATAGATCTATGACCAATTCTTCCAGGGTCACTGCCAGAAGGTCACTAGTTGACATATTTCTTGTAGTGCGTCTCCGATGAGCGCGATCAACATGCCGCCTCCGTGGGCGCGCCATCGCCTCCTCGCCATTTTTCCTTCGCTCGGCGCATTGTCCGCAGCTTCCGCCGACGCTGGTGCTTACCGCCGCCATACATGTCATATGGGTTGATGAAGCGTGTTCGAGTAGATTGGAGGAGGCATCGCTGGCTGGTTCTTCGGCGTGCGTCCGACATTGCTGCCGCGGCCACCAGTGCGTCATCCGTGCCCGCCTCGGCTACGGGTGTACCCTGCACATCATCCTCCTGGGTGCGATACCTACGTCAGCATCGCTGCCTCTTCTACTATTGTCTGCGGTCGCCATGGTAGCGCGCACCCGGTGGTACGCCCGGGCCTCTTCCGCGACTTCCCCGGTCGCCGTCATTGGTGCATCTTCAAGCTCGGATGTAGTTCGCACCACCACCGGTGTGGCGCCACTACGAGCTAGCCTTTGTCGGGTACGCCCTCCTCGACGCTGCCACCATGGGCATCGGGCAAAGTATCCTGCTGGCTGGGTCGCCTCCCTTCAGTGAGTCTCCGCCAGCTGCGAGCCGATCCCATGTAGACGAACTCCCTCTGGATGCATGCCCTTCTACAAGAAAGAAGACAAGGAGAGAGAAAATGCATTGTTATGCCTTGCAGCATGGCGTTGCCGCCATCGACGTGTCCGCCGAGCCAGACATAGTACCGCCTTCTTGTGGACCGTGTAACACCACCACCGTGGGTGCCCATCCCCAGGTGCGTAGCTTCTTCATATGCCCCACAGACACTGACGGTGCAGGTTGTCTCCCCATTGCACGACTGTCGGGGATGGGACTAGGGCACGTGTGCTATCGAGCGAGTATGCCACCACCGTAGGCTCGCCCTCCATGATGCCATCATAGGGGCATCTCCTTGGTGCACGCGTCGCAAGCCTCTTAATTATTGGCGACGACCTTGCCTTTTAGCGAGGAACTTGGGGCATAGGGTGTGCCCCCTGCTCCATAGAACCGCCTTCATGTATAGACGTCATCTTCCTGCCCTTGCAGCAACGAATGCCCCCATACAATAGCATTATCTCATGGACACAAACTTGGCCTCCAATTCCTGAAGATGATGAGGCAACTTAAAATTGCACCCAAGGATTGACGCCATCTCATATTGTTGGAGAAGACTTGAAGACGAATTCGACGACCATTGTTGCACAGCAAAGATGGGAGGAGAACCACGTCCCACCGGGCGTGCCAATTTGTTTGACACGAGAAGTAATAAAAATAACGTGGGTTATTGTATTATTATCTCTCTATGCACCAGGAGAAATAAAATGTTGCGGGCGTGCCAGTGTACTAAGTACACAGGTAAAGATAGGGAAACATGCACTTTATTAATCTCTCAATGGAGAAACAAAAATACAAGATCTCTTTACATATGCGCTCTATGGCTTACTAGCGCGGCCTGCCTGACTGTAGCGATTGCGCTCTCTTGGTTCCCGGGGCCTCGGAAGGCTCCAGGTTAATTACTCCCGTGGGTTGCTCCATGAGATACCTCCAATTAAGCTGTGTGGTCGTCTTCGTCGTCTTCGCCTTGCGTTCTCCATGCATGATGATGGTGGTCTATGGGCAGCGGCAGAGCCTGTGTCCTCGTTGGTACACGCGCTGCTCAAAACATGGCTTTCTGCTAGCCACGTCCGCCCTCGCCGTCACGCCTCGTCGGTCTTGGCGGCGATGATGTAGTTGGGGTTGAAGTTGCATGGGTCCTGCTCGGCTTAGACTTCTAGACAACCTAGACGACTTGTCGGGGTATGCAAGGGGTATGCCTCGCGGGAGTAAGTTGCTTCGGAGACCGGCGTCGTCGTAAAACCGTCGCACGCTGATATCGGCATGGCCGGTGTGGTTGGCGCCTCATCTCGCCTAGACGTTAAGTATTCGACGGTCCGTTAAGACAAAGAGCACCGCCTCACAGGGCC
Organism: Triticum aestivum; assembly: GCF_018294505.1. Taxonomy (NCBI): domain Eukaryota; kingdom Viridiplantae; phylum Streptophyta; class Magnoliopsida; order Poales; family Poaceae; genus Triticum; species Triticum aestivum. Next base: position 270,996,137 of record NC_057796.1, on the reverse strand, counting down.
GTGGAAAGGTGTTGTCGTGGAGACCGCGTCGCCTTGTTTGATGCTACACCAAAGGGTGACCTGAACGTCGGTGACGCCATTGACCTGTACGTCGAGACCTGTACGCCAAGAATCTATCCACCGTGAAGAGTGCGCCTCACTTGATTGAACGCCAAGTCTATGACAGTCCGCTTTATCAAGGTGCACCGTCTGGCGAACTTGTGGAGGGATGATCGTATTTGTTGCGTTGCCTTGTCTCAGCCGGACGCCAGTTTTCGTGGTTTGCCAAGACAAGGGTGCCTCCTAATGGGGTCGACAAAAGGTGGTGTCGTAGAGGCCGTGCCGTCTCGGTAGGTGCTACACCAAAGGGTGACCTGTACGTCGGCGACACCATGGACCTGTACACCAGCACCCGTACGCAGGACCTGTCGGCAATGGCGGGTGCACCTCTCGAAGGAGAGACCGGCCTTGGGCTGCAATATCGTGAGCTCTGGTTCTGCCAATGTCGTCCCCTCCGACAAAAGGTAGCAAAAGACCTGTACGCCGGTGACTTGTTTGCCATGGACCTGTTAGTCATGGTCCTCTGCGTCGAAGAGACATGTTCGCCATGGAGTTATCTCGGGCTACGTTGTCGCGAGCTCCGGTTGCTCGACATCGTCTCCTCCGGTAAGCAAGACCACCGACCTGTTCACCGCGATCGGGACGCCAAAGACTTGTGCACCGGAGAAACCTGTTCGCCATGGACTTGACTCGGGCTACGTCGTCGCGAGCTCCAGTTCCGCCACCCCGTCTCCTCCTGTAAGCAAGACCATCGACCTGTTCGCCACGATCGGTACGCCAATGACTTGTGCACCAGAGAGACCTGTTCGCCATGGACTTGACTCGGGCTACGTAGGCGCGAGCTCCGGTTCCTCCACATAGTCTCCTCCGGTAAGCAAGACCACCGACCTGTTCAGCACGATCGGGACGCCAAAGACTTGTGCACCAGAGAGACCTGTTTTCCATGGACTTGACTCGGGCTACATCGTCGCGAGCTACAGCTCCGCCACCCCATCTCCTCCAGTAAGCAAGACTATCGACCTGTTCGTCGCGATCGGGACGCCAAGGACTTGTGCAACAGAAAGATCTGCTCGTCATGGACTTGTCTCGGGCTACGTCGTCGCGAGCTCTGTTTCGGCCACACCGTCTTCTTCAGGACACCAGACCTGTTACACGGGATCCGAGCGCCATGGACCTGTGCACCGGTGACCTGTTCCCCAAGGACCTGTGCGTCGCGACCTGTACACCGGTGACTTGTTCTTGAAGGACCTGTGCGTCGTGTCTTGTTCATCGATGACCTGTTCGTCGCAACCTGTACACCATGTCCTGTTCGCCGAGGACATGTAGGCCGCCATGATAGAGACCCAGAGCTAGCAGTTGGGCTACGTCGTTGGCGAGCTCCGGCTGCTTCCGAGTATCTCCAAACAGAAGCGTGATGCCTGACTTGTCGTAGGCAATCTCCGGTGGTGTTGGTGTCGTTTCCTGGTGGGATGAAGTCGTCTCCGGCGGCGGCGTAGTAGGAGTTGCCCTATGGTACGAGAAGCGCCCCGCTCGTCCGAGGCAACCTCCGTTGTGTGCGTCATCCGCCGCCTCCACAACACCTGGTACAAAAAGAGCACCGCATCGTCCGCGGCCATCTTTATTGGGCACGTCGTATGCCACCTTCATTGCACATGTTAGGTGAAGAACGTTGTGTCCCGCGCACACTCTGCCGCCGCAAGCGCGTGTCATCCTCGATACTGCCACCATGGGTGCATCTCGTCCTCGATGCCGTTGCCATGGACGCGTCTCCTGCGATCTGCTTAAAAAATATATTATACGTACCATAGATGCACACATGCAGTTGCTATCCATGGCAATATCGCCCGAGTGCACAACCGCCATCTCGACAACGTGCTCGGCACCATGGCGCGTCAGTCGGCCGCGGCCGCTGAGGCAGCGCCTCCCTCTAGATCGTAGGGTTTGCTGCGTGAGGTATCTTCGTGTGTTCCTTCTTAATGGATGGATGCGTGTACGTAGGTTTGCTCCCGTGCCTCAGCTCTCCTCGGGTGTTCTTAGGCATCCTGCGAAATAGATAACACATAGAAAAAAGAAGATCATTGCATGGTTACGTGTGTATCTTCCCACACGCGTGTTTCTGCGGCCGGCGTGTACGCGCGTCCGCCGCTCATCCTCAACGCTGCCGCCATGGGTGCGTCTTCTTCTGCATGTTTTCTTTCTCCCCTCTGTTGCGTACGTGAGGTCTTGGCTCCAGCCCGTCGTTGCCGCCGCCGCTGCGTGCTAGCTCCTCGTGTTTTCTCTTATGTATCCTCGACGCTGCAGCAAGGACCGACGCGTCTCCTTCCTGCGTGGTTCTTCTCTTGGATGCCTTGTCCCTCCTTTCCCCCTTTGTGCCTTGCCCTGGTCAAGTATTTATAGGCTGGAGGAGCTAGGGTTGGATGGATGTTTAATGCGCAGCCCCATCGCTGAGGTTTCCTTCTGTTGTTTTTCTTGACGCACAAACCTGCACGAAGAAAAGGACAAAAAAAAATCTCGTATATACTTTGCTTATGCGACGCCTGACCATCTAGGTGATTCTGGAGCATCGGTTGCACTTATTTCCATATTTTCTTCTCCTGCCGATTATAGGCATGTACTTGTACGCACCCAAATATTTATACTTGCCAAGCAAACGATTCAATTAGCCAGCTTTGTACTTGTTTGTAGTTTGCACCCCGCTAAAACATGGATATTTCATGTACCTGTTCAATTCAAATCAAACAGCAAAAAGAAGATACACGTACATGCATGGTTAGCTAGGTATTTCGGGTATTCCGAGAAGTATGCGTGTCGTGCTCACCGGCCAGCCGTACACACTCGAATACGTATCTATATGATATATGCATACAAACGGGTATTCGGATGTGTAACGCGAGCTTGCGGGTATTCAAATACATAAATATGTATATGTGTCTAAGCTAGGTATGCGTTTAGACTAAAATAACCCGTGGCCAAGACGTGTGTGTGCATGAACATGTAGTAGTCGCACCATGCATGAACAGTACGTACGTGCATGTACCATGCAATAGCATTTTTGCCTTTATTAACACCTTGCCTTGGCACGTCTAGCCTGCATCAAAACTCAATTAAATAAATATTTTCTTATGCAACCGTGCACAAAAACTCGTCGAACACGCGTTCTTGTAACGCTTCCGCATCGCGATCTTTAAGGGTATGAAGATGCACTCCCCCCTCTCTCGTTACTAGTCTTTCCATAGATTGATCTTGGTGATGCGTAGAAAATTTTAAATTTCTGCAACGATCCCCAGCAGGGCTCCGATGGTGTTCACGATTGATGGTAGAGCTTGGGTTTGTGGTTCTGTCGACGGGTTCTTTTTCTTTCTCTTTTTTTTGCGCTGCCCTTTGCAATGCTTTCCTCCCGTGAGAACTCGTGTAACACCTTCTTGTGATCAATGAATTTCGCAGTTCTTCTGCCGACATTAAAAAAAGTACCGCGTATAAATATTTTGAGAAGTCAAATTTTATACACTTTAATCAAGTTTATAGAAAAAACTTTTTATATCTATAATAAAAAATATATAAATATATGAATCTATATCTCATGATGAATCTAGTGATATGTTTAGTATTCTAGATGTAAATTTTTTTCTTCACAGACTTGGCCAAAGTTTGTGAGGTTGGACTTTAAAAAAAAAAGTATATGTATGAAACGGAGTGAGTATTAAATACATTCATTTTTTAAGGACCAAATATTTCATTTTTACCCCTCAGAATTCTGACCGCCTCCCAGAATGGATACGTCGTAGGGGTAAACAAATCCCATTTCTCCTTCTCTTCTCCACCGTCTTGTGAAAAAAATAGATCGAGCCTGCTCTCGCGTGACCAAATTGAGTGGCTCTACGTAATTGAGTCGGCTGATAGGAGGGGATCGATGTCTGACCTACGCTGGGGCGCTTGCTCGAGTTGCGATTGTGGCGCCACCCACCAGCGAGGACGCATCTCGCCGTCGCTAAGCTGGAAAGGTAGAGGGTGGTCGCCGAGGAGGCCATTGGCGTTGGGACAGAAAGCTTATGTTCCTCAAATTTTGCTTCCCGAGTGGGGGATTTAATCCTTGGTGGCGCATGGCTGGGTGAGTGCGTCACATGCGTGGATCAAACTTGTCATGGCTGGAGGCTAGCGGTTTTTTTTAGAAAAGAAAGATGACCCCCGGCCTCTGCATCTTGGCGATGCATACGGCCACTTTATTAATTATTCTCGCAAGACCTTACAAAGTCATACAATACTAAGACTAAAGCCGCCGTCTAAGCAACAAACTGTCGCTACACCTATTCAGTTGATGAAGGGGCGTAGATAGCTTGGGCCTAATACCAAACAGACATCGCAAACAAGCCTAACATCTAAGACCTGAGACCCCAACCTAGCCACTTGCCGGGTCTGGGGCACACACTGGTCCGGCGTGCTCTCGGAGGCCGCCGCCGCCAACTGCCATCGCTCCATCTTCAGAACTGTACTGATGCATCAACCTTGCTCGGTCCAGCTATCGTCGATGCCACCACGGCGCCCAACGGCACCTCCTCCCTGCGCGCAAACAGCTGTACACGTCGCAGTCGCCACTGATACACCTCGGCGCCATGCTGCCACGTACCACCAGCCGACACAGTTTGAAGCCCTTGGAAGATCTGTCGTGCGTAGCACCTCCCGACAAGGCATGACCAAGCGTAGCACCTGTCGGTCAGGCATGACTTGACATCTCCACCGAAACTCCGTGCAAGACGAAGCCGCTCCACCTCCTGCCTCTGACTTCCAGGGCTGCTCCACAAAACGACGCTCCCAAAAGAGAAACGACACCGCAGTGCCGCCATCGTCCGGTCTGGAACACCAGATCCTAGGGTTTCCCTCGGAGCAATACGAGTGGGTCGACGGTAGTCACATGACGATGCCTTCATCAAGGTAACGACGTGGAACGCCGCCATCGCCCGCCGTCGGCTCGGTTTTCACCGGCAACTACGTCTCCCCGACTCGCAGCTGGTGCCAGATGACGGATCCCGAGATCCGAACACCCAGCCTTAGGCCGCCAACCTCTGTTGGAAGAGATGACCACCACCGCCGGCTGCACTGGTCAGAACAGATCTGATCGTAGGTGCCGCCGACGAGACCACCAGGCCCTCCACGCCGCCGTCGTCGATCTGAAGGCAGCATGCACGCCGCCGCAGCCAAGCCGGCCGCCGTCGACCGCAGCCGCCGCCGCCGCCCAAAGGGCTATCCGGAGCGCCCGCAGCCCTGGCCTCCGCCGCGCCAAGCAGTCGCCGTCCGTGGACGGGCCGGCCTCCCGCCGCCTGCCGCCATCCGCCGCACCGCAGATCCCAGATCGGTCGCGCCACCACACGCCTTGGGGTCCTCCCCACCCCGGAGACGCGCGAGAGAGGAGATCCCCCGCCACCGCCGTCGGCCCCCGGGCTTAGCCCGGCGGCGGCGGCTAGGTTTCTAGCCGCCTGAGTCGCCCATGGGGAGGACGACGCGGGCGTTGTTTGACCAGGGGGAGGCTAGCGGCTGTGCCGGAGGTTCAGGATCTTGCACCATGGAGGAGGCAGTGAGGCAGCTCATAGAGGAGGGAATAGCAGCAGCAGCAGCGTCTGCGGGCGGCTGCTTAGTTGTTGCCCTTATTGGTGGTGCTGTCAGACTCCTACAATCTGTAAGTGTTACTACAATCATACAGGTTTCTTTGAAGGGAATTATAATGAATTCAGAATTAGTTTTTATAATTTCATTGTTTAATGTTACTCATATCACAACTTTCCATGTGGAAAGCGGCATTTGTACTTGTCCTCTGAATTCTGCAATTGAGAACAGAGTAAAGCAAACATGTGGATTTCTCTAAATTAAGTTGATCTCAACCTAGCAAGCAATTCTTGCATGTAATTTTTGTTTGACAATAAAAACGGAGATTTACATGCACATTTGCTGGGCTAGGTAGCAAAAGCATCGGCCTGATATGAGACATGCATACGCCTGTTGCAGGTTAAGTTCTTAAGTCCAGTGGTTTTACCTGCCGGCTGCCGCTAGCCTTCTTGTTTGCTTGTTGCATCTTAATTTCCACGTAGAGGCAATGCTATATTGCTGAACATATAAATGCAAGGCATCTGTAGTAGCTACTCGCACGTTCTCTTTTCTGGCTTCTGGAATCTTGCTGTCAAATGGTAGATTATGTCTTATATAGTTCATTTGTAGCACTAGAAGTCTTTTATTCTTTTATTTGTTGTTACCATGTCCAAGCAAGAAGGCCTTAATTTATTAACTGTAATTGGGTTCATATGTGTTAATCGACATACAATGGTTGACTTTTTACATGTGTTGTAGGTGGTGCCTTTTACATTAAAGATTTATTTGTAGTTTGGTTAAAGTATCGTTGAAGTACAACATCGGAAGCCTATCATCAGGCAGAAGATGAGATTGTTATTTTTGAGCATGAACCGAAATATAAGACTTGTTCCACATATTTAGTGTATATAATCTTTGGGTTTCTTCAGATCAATGAGCGGCGAGGGATTTCGCTGAGCATGGAGCACCGGTTGGTCGATTTCCTGGATGGAATCATTTTTCTGAGTCTAAGCTTGTTGGTGCCAGGGCAACATATGGCACAAAATAATGATTGGCCAAGGCAGGCTAATGGAGAATGGTTGCATCTGAGGCACGTGACAGACGGTGGAACTGCGGCTATGCATGAGAGGTATGGGGGTAATGGAGGCAGATTCACATGAGAAGATTGTGGGACAAATAAATAGCAGCAGGATGAGCAATGCCTGGGGCGACCACTCAGTCCTCATTGCTGGTGTTGTCGGACGCCTACCAAATGTAAGTGCTACTGATAAGCATCCTTCCTAATGCAGATTATGTCTTTGGTTCCTCCATAGCACCGTAAAGTGTAATATTTTATTTATTGTTAGTTTGTTACCATGTCCTAGCAAGAAGGCTTTCGTTTGTCAACTGTAATTTAGTTCATATGTTATAGTTGACATATAGTAGTTGAAATTTTATATGTGTTGTAGGTGGTCCATATGGTAGGGAAGATCTAATATGTATATCCTTATCATCGTTGTTGTCAAGTACTCTCACAATATATTTGTAAATACATACTCCCTCCGTTCCTAAATATTTGTCTTTTTAGAGATTTCAAATGGACTATCACGTACGGATGTATATAGACATATTTTATAGTGTAGATTCACTCATTTTGCTCTGTATGTAGTCACTTGTTGAAATCTCTAGAAAAACAAATATTTAGTACGGAGGGAGTAGTTGATAACCTACTAATCCACTAATTTTGTAGATAACTTCATCATTCTCCTATGCTTTGTTTTGCCTACTTTATCATCCAGCTGAGCACTTGTCTTCTACTTATGGTGTCAGTAACAGTGGGTTTTATTTTGCCACAGCGAACTTCTGATTCTAAATCGTCAAACCTTTCTCTTTTTTTCCTTTAGTAGATATCTTCTTCGTGTGGGCATCTTTTTTCCTTTCTTTCTGGCACACTTGTCTCAATGTATTCATCCTCTGAATCATCTGATAGTACAATATCTCTGAGTCTCCTTTGAGCTCACGTGATGATAATGCTAAAATTCACACCCTTACGATCTAATAAGTATATCCTTCTTATCATGGTTGTTGTCGAGTACTCTTATACATCATATTTGTAAATACAGAGTCTGCCTTACTATTTAATTGATAACCTACTAATCGAGTAATTTTCTGGATAACTTCATCGTTCTCCTAGGCTTTGCTTTGCCTACTTTCTCATCCAGCTGGGCACTTGTCTTCTTCCTTATGGTTTCAGAAATATTCCGCGACTACAAAATAAGTATACATTTTAAAAAATTGACACGTTTCTAAAAATATAGAAGTGTGTACGTTGAAAAAACCAATCGCCTTTTATCTGGCATGTTTGAATTTTTGGTTTCATTTTTTAGCAAGGCATTCACTTCATCATCTATCAAATTGTAGGTAACATATATAAGATGAATCAGTTGGGAACTTAGAAACACAGTGCTTAATTTTTGAAAAGAATTAAAAGCACCTTTGCCCCCTCAGTTTTATCCAACTATTCTTTTACTGCATACCTTTGTGTGCGGAAGGTCAAATTACTACAGTTGAGCTTGAATTGAAAGCTATGTCTTCCACATAATTGTTGTATAATCTGTTTTGGCGCTTCTTCTGATCCCCATTCAGTGAGTTCAGCAAGTTAGAGACAGGTGTATTAGGCAATCTAGCAGCTTTCTTGTCAAATAAGGTGCAGCTTCTAGTACTTAGTCATATTGGTAATATGCTTATCGAGGTGTTACCCTCTCTGAATATATACCACAACTTTTGCAATACTACTACTTGGCAGTTTCCTGGTAGTCAGTTTGTAACAATCATTACATGGCATGTGCCACCATTGCATAGTTTTTCGTAACTGATCTATTTGTATCTATTGCTCTGAATACAAAGTCCTAAAAGTACCCCAAAACTAAATGTTAGTTTTGAATAAATTAAGAGATGTGAATAAATTAGATATGGTACCATTATAACTGATATGTTATCATTGCAGATCCCAGAGACTCATCATCCCCGAAAAGTGAAGATGCCATCTTTTGTAACTCTGATATGCATTACCCAGTTTACGTTGTTTCCGTGCCTCTAGTAAGGTCTCGTAATGTTCTTCTCTTGTAAAACATTTGATCTTCTAGTGTTCATTGAGTAACTCTATCTATCTCGAGCATTTTTGGTGAAGTTACTTCTGCCGAGTACCTAAAAATATTTAGTAATTAAGAGTTTTTTTACATTACTGGCTAAAAATCCGATAATGTTCAATACCTGTCAAGAAGTTCCTTTCGGGTATGTCATGTTCTGTATATATTCTTGTGGCACTTGTTGACTATAGGCACACACAACATATTTAATCAACAATGATTTACAACTCTTATTTTAATTTTTCTAATTAATAGAATACTTTGTAAGATTATTGGACTTACCATTGAAATTCTGCACCATTGTTGTGGTCACACAATAAGGACAGTTTGGTTTGTCGATTATGTCCTCTGTCAAACAATAAGCAAACTTCCCCACGACTCTGATTTTATAACCCTTGAAAAATTTAATCCAAAAAGTTAGTGCTAAAATGGAGGAGGTTTAGTTAAAATTTTGAGGCATGCATTTACACTGGTATTAGAATTTCAATCTCACATATAGATGAAGCTTGTGGGTTCTGCCTTGTCATTCTTGTTTCCACATGCTTCATTTGTGCGAGTAATCCAATGGCATCTGTAGATTTGGACATTATAATTATTATAACAATTGGAAAGATTAATTAGTCAAAAGTCTTCATTACAACTAAAATTATATTATAAATAATATACCTATTCATCCATTAATATATTATCTAAGCCAATAAGCTCATGAGTTGTAGGATTGTCTGAATTCCACTGTCATTACTTCCACTTGAATGTTCTAGTTTCCTCCTATTGTTACAAGTCACTCAGCTTCATGTACGTCATAGCGTTTTGCCTATAAAAGTAACAGAAAAATACTTGTCTATTGATAAAGAACCTATGAAGTGTATATATGGAATAAGTGAGTTATCTAATAATAATAACCAAATATGATGATTCAGGTGAGAATCGTTGGGCGTGACTTCCTCGGACTCGAGTTGCATGTCATGTGAAGCAGTTGTGTGGCTTCGTCAGGATTCAAGTTTCACATCTGGTGGCATTGTTGTTGACTTCAATTTTCTTGTTGGCATTGGTCCGGTCATTGCGCCGCAATACCGACCGATTTTGATATTCTTGGTGGCGCCAGGCGTCGAATTGCTTGCTGCATACTGGCGAACGTTGATTTTCTTGGTGGGTGTTCGATGCCCTATTTTGGTTGACTTCTTGGTGTGTTCTTGTGTGAAAACCATGATCAGTTTGGGATGGCGAGCACGTGAGGTGTGGTTACGTATTCGGTTTCTGTGTTGGCGTCATGTATGTGTGGTGCTTTTACCCATTAATAGAAAGGCGTATTTGCTTTCCCTTTGCATGTCGTGTATTCATGGTAGTCTTTAAAGTAATTTCCATGTGCTCGTGGTTGACTTGGACCCGGACTCTCTGCTTGCGGTTGTCTCGTATAGATTCGATCGGAAGACATGAGTCAGAAGACAAGACATATATGTTCCATTATTATTTTTTTGCGGGGATATATGTTCCATTATTATTTGTATATACATCCGACTTGATATGTCCCATTATTTGTACGTGCCATGTTGTACTATTTTGTACAACGTAACAATATTTGTAACGTTCACATATTTTAAATCTCAGACGTCAATATCTAAAACTAACGATCTAGATAATTTAACCTGTGTGGATCAATGTGATGGCTTGTTTGACTCTTGTTTTAATTATATAATAGATATGTGGATTTTTGAAAAATGGACATTCTTTCTCACATTTGGTGGAGTCACTCAACTCACCCCTCTTAGCACTCTCAATATGTGGAATTTTTGGAAGCGGGGTGCTCGGAACCTGGTGTTCAATGCCTCGCTTCATCGGCAATCTGGGTGACACCTCCTTGTGAAGCACATCCCCATACCCCTGCAAAAGATCCAATACCACACTAGGAAGAGTTGAGGGTAAGTCGTTAGCAGCCAATAAAGTTTCCTTGTACATGCGTACAAGGAATGGAGGATTAGGTTCTCTCAATTCCCGCATATCCCTTTTTCTAGCCATCATAACTAATCCCGATTTTTTCCGGGGCTTGGTCATATTTGGCCATGGAGTTTTTGGCTGTGAAAACACTCCCTTACTATGTTGGTGGCTCACTCGTTGTGTATGATCACTCTCTCCCTTTTTCTTTCCTTTTCTTTTCATCTCATCATGATAGACTTCCTTGGGTGTCATGGGCAGCCAAGTGAACTTTTCTCCTTTATGGACAAAACATAAGCGATTCGCATGCCCGCTGATTTGCACATCACGGTCAAGCAACCACAGTCGTCCAAGAAGCAAGTGACAAGCGTGCATTGGCACCACATCACACTCAACATCATCTTGATATGTCCCAACTAAAATTGGTATTTGCATGCTGCTAATCACCTTAATTGCGCCAGAATCATTCAACCATTGCATGCGGTATGGGTGTGGGTGACGTTTTGTTTGCAATTGAAGCTTCTCGACCATGTCCGTGCTTGCAATATTGTTGCAGTTGCCACTATCAACAATCACTCGACATATCTTTGAGTTGATAAGGCAACGGATGTGGAAAAGATTATGCCGCTGCCCCTTTCCCTCCTCCACAACTTGGGCGTTAAGTGAACGACATACAACCAACGCTTCTCCATCAAGTTCCTCATGAGACAAAATAGTTCCTCCTACTTCCCAACCTTGCTCCTCTCCCACTTCATCATTTCCACTTTCAGGGTCACTTTCAGACTCCCATTCACCTCGTTCATTGATGATCATAGTTTTTTTGCTTGGACATTCCGAAGAAATATGGCATCTTCCTTTGCACTTGTGGCATTGAATGTCGTGCTGCGTGTAGAACTCTTTTCTGGAGGTGGAGTGGAGGATACTCCTGCTGTAGCTGATGACCTCTTATCTTGATTGCGAATAGCAGGTGAGGAAGCCGTCGAGGTATGTGGGTGTCTAGGTGGTGCACCCTCAAACTGAGAACCATATGGCTGTTGTGTTCGCTGCCAGGAACGGGTGGTGGTGCGGCCTTGGAAAGCACGAGTACGACCATTACGCAGATTCTTCTTCTCTACTCGTATAGCTTGATGAACCACATCTTGTAGTGTATCATAAGGAAACATCTCCACAAAATCTGATATTTCATCATTCAACCCATGTAAAAATCTCGCCATCTTCGCCTCATCACATTCACTGGTTCTTGTCCGAATTAGCAGCACCTCCATCTCTTTATAGTACTCCTCAACAGTGCGGGAACCTTGAGTGAGCCCCTGCAATCTCTTGTACAATTGCCTCTCATAGTATGATGGAACAAAATGGCGCCTCATGACTTGCTTCATCAAAGTCCAACTGCGGATATAATTATTGCCCGATATTAATCGATCATCTTGCAGCTGATTCCACCATGTAAGAGAATAACCAGAGATCTCCATAACAGCAAGATCAACTCTCTTGGCTTCAGAAAACCTATGGATGCGAAAGATTTGATCACACTTCTCTTCCCACTCAATATATGCATCCGGATCCTCTTTTCCCGTGAATGATGGCACATGTAGCTTCACTCTCGCTTGGTTGTCATGATCATCCTGATCACGACGATCGTAATGATGACCATTGCGACCAAAAGCAGCACCACGGAGAGGCAGGGAGTAGGGTTCGTAGTTCGCCATGCCTTCATCTTCGTCACCATGCTCGGAGAGATCTTCAAGGAAGATGGCATCACCATCATGTGCTGCTCGTCGCCGGTGATCAGCAGCAAACCCGCGGGGGTCATGGCCTCGCCCGCGAGCTTCTCCTCCATGCAGCCCACCCTCACAGGGGGCAGCAAAGTCGCCACGCCTCCGTTCAGCACCAACAGCAGGGGCGCCGTGGGCAGCAGCTCCTCCCGCTCTTCCACGACCAACATGGCGATCGTTGTGTTCTTGATGTTGCCGGTTGTCGGCGGCCAGCGAGGCAGCGGGGCTGTGTTGATGTTGATCCCCATTACCCGCGATAGGAAGACGACCACCGAACATCCTTCGCATAGCTGCAACTATACTCTCCTCAATCATATCACCAAGTGTTGCGCGAGTTTTTGGGAGATCATCTTCCACATGTTGATGTCCATGTACACTCGAGTTGGATCCTATCATGTTAACTTTTGGAAACAAGTGGACAAAAGAAAAATATATGTGGAAAACACTCAGCTCACCTTCTTGCTTACCCAAATTCTAATGATTCCTTGGCGGCTGTGCGGAAGTAGCAAATCAGGAGTGGACGGTCGAGGAAGGAAGCTGACGGTTTCTAGGTGGATCTGGGTGGGGTAAAAAGGGAGGGCTAGTGCTGAGATCCAATCGATGCAAACCAAATGAACAAGAAAAAATTGTAGATCCTTGCACCACGTTTGAGCTGCAACACTTGCCACTATAACTTCTGAAATTCCTCACCCAACGGAAAAAGATTGCACACCTACGCAGCAGTTTCTCTTCTCTTTTTTTGGCTCTTTTTTTCCTCTCTTTTTTGTTTGCTTTTTTTCACTCTTTTTCTTTCTCTCTCTTTTTTTTGAAGCACAACAGATCCAACAGGACTCAAAGAAAATAGCAACAACATTGGATAGAACTTGGTGCAAACAAAAAGAGGAAAGCAAACAACTAGATCTCGGCAAACACAGGCTTGGGTTTTTTTGTGGCTTTTTGGCTTTGGACTCTAGGACGGGGAAAAAACCAAACTAAAAAGGATAGATCTAGCTAAAAGGATACAGATCCTACCGTGTAAACCTTGCTCTGAATACCAGATGATGCGACATCATCTTCGGAGAAGAGGGTGTTCAAGGGGAGGTCCGATCTTCATAGTGTAGGATCGATAAACGGATGGGGATAACTAGCTGCAAGCAGCCGAAAAATGGAAAATAAGAGATTATGACCCCACGAGGAGGATGCTCACCGAACCTTACAATCCGAACATTCGCCGATCCACAACCCGCAATACTACCCCACACAATCACGCTCAAGTCGTGGAGCACGGGATAGGTGCAATCCGTAAGGGAAACCACGAACTCTAACCCACACAACACGATCTAGTCGTGGAGCACGAATTAGGAGCAATTTCTCAAGGAATCACGAGAATAAGGATAACAAGATCTCTCCAATCTCAGGAGGAGTCTATGTCTTTGGTCTTTGATAGAAATGACAAAAGTCCCCAACGAAGGGAAGAACTAGCCTATTTATAATCGGGGCAACCCCCCCTGATAGGTGTGAAAGAGAACTAGCTTCTGGAACCAGCTTAGGTGTGAAAGTGAACCATCTTTGTTTGACTAAATGGCTTCAAGACTTAATGGGGTAGCTTCTAGAAAACTCTCGTTGGAGGTGGTTGGCAGTTCCCGACCAAATATTGTTCACTTGGGTCGAACAATGTTTTCTTCAGCACAAAACTCGAGTTCTGGAAACCTTTCGCAAGTTGGGATATCCAAACTCGTGCAAAACATTATTTCGTCAGAATCGGAACAATGTTTCTTAAGGAGACAACTCATTCTTCATGAATTCCTAACTTTGTTTCTTCACCATAAAACATTGTTTTGCACGGGCTGAAATGTGTTTGGCCTTTGATATCGCACCTGAGTTCAACCAACAACAAAGGAGGTGAAGGCACAACCATGTTTTCAAGGTCAAATGATATACTTAAGTTAGCGTTCACTTGATCATGTATTTGCAATGTGCGGCTTCTTGTGATTGGACCATTGATGATTGGTGGTGTGGTGCCCATGGTTGGGATGTCCTCATCATTTTGGAACTCTTTGATCCTAACTTTGCTCCTCTTTTGCTTGTAAGGTACTTGTACAATGCTAAATGCTTAGAGGGTGCTTAGAAAATAAAGGGGTGCCTAATTAAGCATCTATGCTCTACCAAATAGGCACATGTGCTAAAAGAAACACATATTTATTTCTTGAAGCACCTCTCATAAAGCACCTTGCATTGCACAAGGGCTAAACGATTCGACGATCATATGAGGAATGAAGTCTATTTACTATAAAAAACACAGTGGATCACTTTAATCGCGCAAGCTTGCTTGGTTCCATTCACGTCTTCAAGTCATGAGAAGGACGTTGATACAAGTTTAAGGATAAGATTCTAATAACTAAGTAATACGTAGAATAGCATGTATGCACTTTTACTGTGGATCATTCGCAAAAAAACTTTTACTATGGGATACACCTACCAGTGAATGGAATTTCATAGAAAAATTGTATCAGCAACTTCAATACGACTGGGCACAAGATGCAAAATTACATGCTTGAGATATGTTCACACACGAACACGTCACTGTGTACCCTCGACGCCGGGGGTGATGCACCGCAGCTCACGTCGAAGGAGACCCGTCCGGAAACACGGTACGCAAGCAATCCGGCGGGCACTTTTGAAGACCCGAAACCCCATGTGCCCGGGAGGTACCCCGTCAGGGCGTGCGGTGGCTATGGGCTGCCCTAGGTCGACCTGATCGCCCGTAGGGCCTCGAGGTTCGCCGCCCTGCAACAAGAAGAACGAACGAAGAACGAGGAAGAAGAAGAACTAGGGTTAAGGAGAAAAGATAAAACATAAAAAGTGATAGATGATTTGTTCGATTGTGTGTTGTTCAATCGGCCGTCACCCCTTAGGTATATAAGAGGCGGCTGGACTTCCCGTGCAAGGAAAAGGCTTGGATTCATGTCCAAAACCTAGTCAAATTCGGATTGGTTTTGTCCGAACTTTCCAAAACTGTTCGGTTTAAACTGGCTGGACCTTGTGGGTAATTTTTGTGGTGTTAAACGACTTCGGATGGAAACGAGCCCAAAAGAAATCTTGACCGTTTCGATGAGACAAACAACCTTCATGTTGAACGTTTTTTGATCAGAGGTCATATTGAGGGACAAATCGCTCATGAAAAACAGGGTATTATTCGTGCTACCCATCAGACAGGGTGTCTGGTGGGGCGCGCCACTTTTGGCTCGTGAGGGCTGTATTCGGATGGCTGTAATTTTTGCATACGAACTCAGATTGGGACTATTTTATGTCAAAATCAACCGTTTCGACGAGGCGAAGACAATTCGTGTAGAAAGATTTTTCATATGAGGCCATCTTGGAGGCTTAATTGGCCGAATAATACTCTGAATACAAAATCTGAGTACTTCGAGTATAGTTTCGGCCCTCGAGATGAGATCGGATAGCGATGGCACAAAATTCGAAGATGTTCATGTTGATAATATGGAAATCTTTCATGTAGACCACTTCTCCATTTGATGTCATCTTACTGAAGTTCTTGACCATGCCAAAATTGGGTGTCAACACATGCCCCCTGTTTTTCGGCAAAACTTTTGTGCCGAAAAATAACTTGCACGGAGTTTGTTCTAAGCACGATGGCAACACTCCATCGGCCATTTGTATGTGCTTAGGACTATAAGTATATATTGGCCATTTTATTTATAGGACGATAATTGTGTATCGGCCATTTAAATTAGCAACAAAAGTGAAGTTAATTGAACGTATGATGATTTAGTAATACCCTTTCATGATGTAAGAAATTATATTGCATCCATGGATCAAAATAAGTCCATGGAGCACCCCAACTGTGATTTTGTTTGAACTAATGACAATTCTTGTTTTACCTTGTGCACTTTCAACTTCTTTTCTTGAGATTTGGCACTTTCATTCTCGACAATTGATTGCTTCATCTCATTGCCTTTAGTAGCCAATGTTAACACTTTAATTGGCTCTTTATACTTTAAGATCAAATCTGAATTGACACTCTTGCGACCATCTTTTTTAACTCGATAGACTTGTTTGATCACCTCTTTCTTCTTTGTGCTCCGGACCGATTCTTTTTTGTTGAAACGGTCTTGAACATATGACTGCTCATTGAACATTGGTCTTCTTGGAGCTGCATAATATTGGCGAGATGGTTTATAATAATATGGAGAATGTGCCCTTGTATCATACTTGTCCCATGATGGATATGGATTTACGTAAGCATAGGGAGGCATCCATGACATTAGCATTGGCGGCCCAAAATAAGGATATGAACAAGTTGCATTCAAATTCTCTTCTTGCCAATATCGATCCTTGGATTTGCGCCTAGGGGATGATCTTGATGCTTCTGAACTACTTGAGCGATAAGCACTTTTCTCTTCACTCTTCTTTTGATATTTATCTAATAATTCAGCGAAGGTTATTTTCGATCTCTTACCCTTGCGCTTATTTCGGTCTTTGTTTTCTTTTTGTTTGCTTTCATTGATCATAGGATTTGCTTGCTGCCCCCAGTCCTTGGCGTCTTCACTGTAACTTCAATATAACTCATGCCTTCAAGAATATTTTTATTGTGCTCTTGAACAACTTCTTTACTTGAAAGCTTGATTTCATCACCTGCAACTTTTACTTTCTCTTTAAATGGATCGGCTTGAAGCAGCCGATGCAAAAAGTTTTTGCCATTAGGACCAATCCGAATAGACTGGTCATCTCTTGGTGTTTCAACAAATTTCAATCGTCCTTTATCAATGGCCGATTTAACTATTTGATGAAACATGTTGCAATCCTCGAAATTATGCTTGGACGAATCATGCAACTTACAATACATTTGTCCCTGAATGGATGGCTTGACACAGTGATCAAGAATTCTAATGCAATTATTTTTCAGCAACAAATCAAATATTTGATCACACATGCTTGAGTTGAAGGTATACTTCTTGTTTTCTAGCCGATCTTGGTGTACGAACGAATTTGGAGGTAAGCAAACGAATGGTACATATTTGAAATCTCCCCATTAGGCTATGCATTGTGTTTTACACTTTATCTCCGATGCCTTTGGATAAGATATTATATTAGCATTGGATTTCTCAAAAGAATTTAACATTGGCTTTAAATTTCTGAAACGAAAATAGTTAGAACACACGTGTCTCAATTGAGACCAAGTGCAAGCCAAGTGTGAAACAAGCAAAGCTATCCCCTTAGAGATAAGTTTTAAGTAAAGCAATGGGGAAGCCTTTGGCTGCAATAATAAGTCACTATCGGTCTTTATGAATGGCACAATAGGTTGACTGATATACTTTGTAACAATTTTGTTGCTAACAAGTAAATTACCCTTCATCATTCGTCTTTCAAAATTACTTATAAGATTTTTCCTAATAGATGCATCAATAATAAAGTTGTGACCAAATCTGAAAATAGGTAAATCAGTTGGTAGACATACCTCTTCATACACGTTGGGAGAGCATGATGGTTGTATCACTTGAATAATACTATGTTCCATGTTTGAATAACTCTCCAATGCCTTGGCATCCTCTTTTTCTTCGATAGATTCGGTACACATACTATTTGATTCGGCTTTTTCAATAACCGAATTTTCTTTGTTACCTGAATCAATACTTTTATCTTTTTGAATTTGCAAGGCTTCTCGCTCTTGTCTAATTTTAGCCCACATCTCAGCTTGGCGAGCTTTGAACCTTCTCATCTCAATTTCCATCCACTCCTCATGCGATTGGCCCCCAATACTTTGAGACTCTTTCAGCAATGAGGTGCCGAAACTCTGCAATTGTTTAGGTGGTACACTGGATGGTACAACACTGGGCAACTGCATCATTTGCTCAACTCTAGCTTTTACAGTAGCAAAATCATGAGGCTTCCCGCCTTCTATTAGTTCCTGGCGAATAGAGTTGCACAAATGCCAAGAGAATGTAAGCTTGTTCTCAATTACCCAGTCTGGATATGGTTGCCTCCCGATGCTTTTAGATTCTTTCGATAATGAGATGTTGCCAAAATTCTGTAATTGTGCAGGGGGGACATGATATGCCACGGTAGTAGGTGAAGGCATTTGTGCTCATGCAGAAGTTTCACTTATTCGGCCATGACCGTGAAGGTGTGGAGCTGAATTATGGATATCAACAGTTGCGTATGGTGCCAAAAAATTAGTAGTATGAGGTGTAGCATATGATGTTTTAGGGTAATTGGCCGAATAACTAGTAGTAGCATGGCCAATTCCCCTATCCACCGACATGTTTGGATCAACATGTTGCAAATATTAGTTGCCGATGAATAAAATGATGAAACACTATGTTGCATGCCATTGAAAGTTCCTACATGGAGTGTTTCAACTTGATTAACCGAACTCATCATGTTGTTCATCGGCATATAGATTTGTGGGGTTGCCAATGCATGGGAGTTGGGATACATATGTTGCATGTTGCTAAAATTATATGAAGTTGAAGCATGAAGATTATTCTGAATCGGCTGTTGCACATAATTAGATGCATGATTGATAAAACTAGGGCTAGCCGATACATGTGCTCATTAGACGATCTAGCAACAACATATGCATTATTTGCATCTACATAAGGAATTGGGTATTCATATTACCTTTGTAGATCGCAAACCCTAGATGACGATCTCTTCGTAGCAAGAACGGGACAGAGACCGTTCAAAGCTTCGTCCCCAGCGAAGTCGCCAAAAATTGTGTTCGCACATGAACACGTCACCGTGTACCCTCGATGCCGGGGGTGATGCACCGCAGATCACGTCGAAGGAGACCCGTCTGGAAGCGCGGTACGTAAGCAATCCGGCAGGCGCTTTTGAAGACCCGAAACCCCACGTGCCCGGGAGGGACCCCGTCAGGGCGTGCGGTGGCTATGCGCTGCCCTAGGTCGACCTGATCGCCCCTAGGGCCCCAAGGTTCGCCGCCCTGCAATAAGAAGAACGAATGAAGAACGAGGAAGAAGAAGAACAACTAGGGTTAAGGAGAAACAATAAAACATAAAAGGTGATAGATGATTTGTTCGATTGTGTGTTGTTCAATCGGCCGTCAGCCCTTAGGTATATAAGAGGCAGCTAGACTTCCCGTGCAATGAAAAGGCTTGGATTCAGATCCAAAACCCTAGTCAAATTCGGATTGGTTTTGTCCAAACTTTCCAAAACTGTTCGGTTTAAACTGGCTGGACTTTGCAGGTAATTTTTGAGGTGTTAAACGACCTCGGATGGAAACGAGCCCAAAAGCGATCTTAACTGTTTCGACAAGACGAACAACTTTCATGTTGAACGTTTTTTGATCGGAGGTCATATTGAGGGACTGGTGGGGCACGCCACTTTTGGCTCGTGATAGGGCTGTATTCAGATGACTGTAATTTTTGCATACGAACTCGGATTGGAACGATTTTTATGTAAAAATTGACCGTTTTGACGAGGCTAAGACAATTCATGTAGAAAGGTTTTTCATACGAGGCCATCTTGGAGGCTTAATTGGCCGAATAATACTCTGAATACAAAATCTGAGTACTTCGAGTATAGTTTTTCCGCCCTTGAGATGAGATCGGATAGCGATGGCCCAAACTTCGAAGCTGTTCATGTTGATAATACGGAAATCTTTCATGTAGACCACTTCTCCATTTGAGGTCATCTTAATTAAGTTCTTGACGATGCCAAAATTGGGTGTCAACAAGATAATAAAAGGCAAATATCTTAACTCGGATATAAATGGAATGTTTAAATAAGTGTACACAAAATTACAAGCTTTAGATACAATAACAGTTCATTCAATCAACTGATATAATACAAGCTCAGGCGCAAGCCATCTCATACAAATGTCATTTCTTCAGACCCAAAAGAAATAGTTACAACAACAAATAACCCATGCCCATTCACCCAATAAGCGAGCATAAAATAAATAGATGCACAGCACATGAAAATATTGGTTTCACTAGAGCCACAGATAGATCTTCAATGCCCATCAGCTGGTAAATTGGTTTGTGCTCCCAAAGAAAACAAAATGAATTATCTTGAATCCCTGGAAACAATCTTCAACCAAATAAAATTAAACTCAAACTGAAGTGATTCAGATCGGGCAACGGGGCTAGAGCCACCAAACCCCAATATATCGCCTCACAAATCCGCTATACCGCCTAAGGCTGGTCATAGTGAAATCATGGTTGATATGCGTAGTCTATCAATATTATTAACATAGTGTGTCGCAATTTTATTTCATGGACCCCGATATCACGCGGATGTTTGGGGAGAGGGGAAGCCAGATCAAACATTATGTTCGATCTAGGAGAGGGGGGCGAATGAACGATTCTGTTCAGTATGATGTCCCTCCCTCCCGAACAACCTGCTCCTGGCCTCCCCCTCCTCCCGCCCCCCGCGCGCGCAAGCCAGCACAAAAAGATGATTGCCTTCAAGAATTAAAAAAACAGAAGAATTGCAATATTCTAGGCCCAAAACTGCTTTTGTCCAAACAAACAGAGAAAACACAAAAAAGCCCTAAAAATTTCACTAGAACAAGAAAAACCTTCCCTGGAAAAAATCTAGGAACAAAAAGTTGTCATTCTCTAATGAACAAAACTACCATATAATTACAAAAAAGAGATATATCACAGAAATTTACATGATTTGCCATTATGTTCATACACACTTCATTAAAATTGAGTGCGGATAAGTTTGTCATGATATAATGAAAAAACAAAAAAGCACAAAAAATGGACATATATGACAGAACAAAAAAGATCTACAAAAAATATCATTGGGCATGTATAGAAAAATTCTGAGCGATGACATGTCAATGGACCAATATTTCTTAACTTTGCCACTTTTAATACACAAATGTAAAAATAAGAAAAACTTGCCATGGCAAATTAAACTAAAATTTGACATGTGAATAAAAGTATTTTTCCATGGAAAATGGAGTAAATTTTGCCATGGAAAAAATGGATTAAATGTTGCCATGGAAAAAAAATTAAAAATTGACATGGGAACACAAGTATATTTGCCATGCCACATAGTAAAATTTGCTATGGAAAAATGTAAATTTGCCATCATATTTAAATTAAAATTGCCATGCTCTTTAGAAAAAAATTGCCATGGAAAAAAATAAAGTAAAATTTGCCATGTCATTAAAACTATGCCATGGCAAAAATGGAGTAACTTTGCCATGGAAATAAATTAAAAATTGCCATGGCTACTCGAGTATATTTGGCATGCTACATATTATAATTTGTCATATTCGGGAGTTATTGATTTCATATTTTATTTGTGTAGATCACACAAAACATATTTGATCTTGAAAATTTGCACGGTTATAGAACATCACTATGCAGGCATATAGAGTATTATTTTGTAGAAATTCCTGATACTTAAAAATCTCATTTTTCAAATTTTTCAAAACTGGGCTCCATGGAGCCCGCGAGCAAGAAATCAACACTTGTTACTCACCCCCAATGGAGATTTTGATAGTTGTGCTATGTTTTGTGAGCGCTTGTCTAGCGTTCGTCGATGGTTGTTGTGTGGCATGCGTCTTTTAGATCATTGTAGGGCGTGTTTGGTTGCCCGCATTAGGTCCAAGCAGACCCGCATGGGAAGAAAATGGGTTGTTCGGTTACCTGCATTCACTATTTGGGCTGCATCGCACGGACCTCAAACCACCTCCTAGTCAGGCCTGTTGGGAACGCTGGAATCGGTAGTTTCTCTAGAGCCAGGCTGAGGTGAGACACGTCGAGCGCACATGATGCGCCTCGTTGCACGAGAGGAGTCTGGAGAGATGCAAGCTATTATACACCATGTACGTGCTATTTCTCCTTCCTCCACTAAGCTCCTCTCTAATCTCATTCTTCCTCGTCCCTTCCGATCTACACAACGATGCTTCGATTCGAGATAAGCTCTACACGAAAAAGATGCACATCGATGCTGTGATTCCATTCAGGCGGTTGATTCATAGTTTTGTCGATGGTGACGGTCGAATTGGCGGCCAGCTTCGCCTCTGATAACCCACAAGTATAGGGGATCGCAACAGTTTTCGAGGGTAGAGTATTCAACCCAAATTTATTGATTCGACACAAGGGGAGCCAAAAAATATTTGTAAGCATTAGCAGTTGAGTTGTCAATTCAACCACACCTAGAGAACTAAATATCTGTAACAAATTGATTAGTAGCACAGTAGTATGATAATTTGGTAGCAATAGTAACGATAGCAATAGTAGTAGTAACGTAACAGTAGTAGCTTTGTAGCAATTGTAACAGTAGCAGCAATAGTAGTAACTTAGCAAAGATCAATATGTGAAAAGCTCGTATGCATTGGATCGGTGATGATAATTATGTTGGATGACATTCATCATGTAACAATTATAACCTAGGACAACACAGAACTAGTTCTAATTCATCAATGTAATGTAGGCATGTATTTCATAAATAGTCATACGTGCTTATGGAAAGAACTTGCATTGGATCGGCAATTCATTGGATGATATTCATCATGTGACAGTCATAACCTAGGGTGATACGACACTAGCTCCAGTTCATAAATGTAATGTAGGCATGTATTCCGTAAATAGTCATACGTGCTTATGGAAAGAATATGACATCTTTTGTCCTACCCTCCTGTGGCAGCGGGGTCCATAAGGAAACTAAGGGATATTAAGGCCTACTTTTAATAGAGAACCAGAACAAAGCATCAACACATAGTGAATACATGAACTCCTCAAATTACGGTAATCACCGGGAAGAATCCCAATTATTGTCACCTTGGGGTATGCGGATCATAACACGTAATAGGTGCATACAACTTAAATGGTAGGATCAAGAACACAAATATGTTAGTGAAAACATAAACGGTTCAGATTTGAAATCATGGCACTCGGGCCCCAGTGAAAAGCATTAAGCATAGCAAAGTCATAGCAACATCAATCTCAGAACATAGTGGATACTAGAGATCAAGCCCTAACAAAACTAACTTAATTACATGATAAATATCATTCAACCCATCACCGTACAGCAAGCCTACGAAGAGATTACTCACTGCCGATAGTGAGCATCATGAAATTGGTGATGGAGGATGGTTGATGATGATGATGGTTGCGAACCCCCCTCTACGGAGCCCAGAACGGACTCCAGATCTGCCCTCTCGGTGAAGAACAGGAGGTGGCGGCCGCTCCGTATCATGAAACGCGCTGAAATTTTCTCTCCTATTTTTTCTCAGGAAATTGGAATTTATAGTATCTAGATTAGGGTCAGCGGAGCCTCGTGGGCCCCACTACCCATCAGGGCGTACCGTAGGGGGGTGGCGCGCCCTGGTGCCTAATGGGCAGCAGGGGCCCCCCTCCAGTGGGTCTTTGCTCTAGTATTTTCCTTTTTATTTCACAACAATTCCCCAAAAAGTTTCGTCCAATTCCGAGAACTTCTATTTTTGCACAAAAAACAACACCATGGTAGTTCTGCTGAAAACAACGTCAGTCCGGGTTAGTTTCATTCAAATTATGGAAATTAGAGTCCAAAACAAGAGCAAAAGCGTTAGGAAACATAGATACGATGGAGGCGTATCAGCCTCTCACTCCTTGCACGTGACGACGATCGATTTGGCGGCCAGCTCCACCTCTCACTACTTGCGCATGGCGGTGCCGAGCACAAGACCCCACTACCGTCGTCCATGGAGCAATGTCAGCAAGGGGAGCCAACGGTGGGGAGACAGGGCACCGATCTCACAGATGTCCTTGATAGTGGGCTCGGCCTGAGTTGATGGCATCTTCTCAAGGCGCCAACGGTTCCGGCCATGGCTCCACCGCAGCTCCCGTATGCCGCTTATCGACCACCTCTCGCTCTCCTTCTCCACCCAGAGATCCTCCATACGGAGGCGAGTGTCTTGACAACAGTGTTGAGGGTGGCCACCATCTGGCCCGGTGGCAGTCGAGCTTGCGGGGGCCACTTCTCCTCCTTCCCACCCCGGGAGTAGGCAGCCACGTCGGCGCGGACTCCAGCTGCCCCACGCGACACTCAATCTTGAACACGCGGCTACGTGGCACTCCATCCCCTCGGCGTCCTCTGAGGGAGTCCTGGACTAAGGGGTCCTCGGGCGTCCGGCCTGTTGGACATGGGCCGGACTGATGGGCCGTGAAGATACAAGACCGAAGACTCTCACCCGTGTCCGGATGGGACTCTCCTTGGTGTGGAAGGCAAGCTTGGCATTCGGATATGAAGATTCCTTTCTCTGTAACCGACTTGGTACAACCCGAGCCCCCTCTGGTGTCTATATAAACCAGAGGGTTTAGTCCATAGGGACAATCATAATCATATGAAGGAAATATGCCCTAGAGGCAATAATAAAGCATTATATATTTCCTTATATCATGATAAATGTTTATTATTCATGCTAGAATTGTATTAACCGGAAACATAATACATGTGTGAATACATAGACAAATAGAGTGTCACTAGTATGCCTCTACTTGACTAGCTCGTTAATCAAAGATGGTTATGTTTCCTAGCCATAGACATGAGTTGTCATTTGATTAACGGGATCACCTCATTAGGAGAATGACGTGATTGACTTGACCCATTCCGTTAGCTTAGCACCCGATCGTTTAGTATGTTGCTATTGCTTTCTTCATGACTTATACATGTTCCTATGACTATGAGATTATGCAACTCCCGTTTACCGGAGGAACACTTTTTGTGCTACCAAACGTCACAACGTAAATGGGTGATTATAAAGGTGCTCTACAGGTGTCTCCAAAGGTACTTGTTGGGTTGGCATATTTCGAGATTAGGATTTGTCACTCCGATTGTCGGAGAGGTATCTCTGGGCCCACTCGGTAATGCACATCACTATAAGCCTTGCAAGCATTGTGACTAATGAGTTAGTCGCGGGATGATGTATTACGGAACGAGTAAAGAGACTTGCCGGTAACGAGATTGAACTAGGTATCGAGATACCGACGATCGAATCTCGGGCAAGTAACATACCGATGACAAAGGAAACAACGTATGTTGTTATGCGGTCTGACCGATAAAGATCTTCATAGAATATGTGGGAGCCAATATGAGCATCCAGGTTCCGCTATTGGTTATTGACCGGAGAGGTGTCTCGGTCATGTCTACATAGTTCTCGAACCCGTAGGGTCCGCACGCTTAACGTTACGATGACAGTTTTATTATGAGTTTATGTATGTTGATGTACCGAAGGAGTTCGGAGTCCCGGATGAGATCGGGGACATGACGAGGAGTCTCGAAATGGTCGAGACGTAAAGATCGATATATTGGACGACTATATTCGGACTTCGGAAAGGTTCCGAGTGATTCGGGTATTTTTCGGAGTACCGGAGAGTTACGGGAATTCGTATTGGGCCTTAATGGGCCATACGGGAAAGGAGAGAAAGACCCCAAAGGGTGGCCGCACCCCTCCCCATGGGCTAGTCCGAATTGGACTAGGGAGGGGGGGCGGCCCCTTCCTTCTTTCTCCTTCCCCCTTCCCTTCTCCTACTCCCACAAGGAAAGGAGGAGTCAGTAGGACTCCCCCCTTGGGCGCGCCACCTCCCCTTGGCCGGCCCTCTCCTCCTTGCTCCTTTATATACGGGGGCAGGGGGGCACCCCAAGGAGACACAACAATTGATCTATTGATCTCTTAGCCGTGTGCGGTGCCCCCCTCCACCATATTACACCTCGATAATACGGTGCTTAGGCGAAGCCCTGCGTCGGTAGAACATCATCATCGTCACCACGCCGTCGTGCTGACGAAACTCTCCCTCAACACTCGGCTGGATCGGAGTTCGAGGGACGTCATCGAGCTGAACGTGTGCTGAACTCGGAGGTGCCGTACGTTCGGTACTTGATCGGTTGGATCGTGAAGACGTACGACTACATCAACCGCGTTGGATTAACGCTTTCGCTATCGGTCTATGAGGGTACGTGGACAACACTCTCCCCTCTCGTTGCTATGCATCACCATGATCTTGCGTGTGCGTAGGAATTTTTTTGAAATTACTACGTTCCCCAACAGTGGCATCCGAGCCTGGTTTTATGCGTTGATGCTATGCACGAGTAGAACACAAGTGAGTTGTGGGCGATATAAGTCATACTGCTTACCAGCATGTCATACTTTGGTTCAGCGGTATTGTGAGATGAAGCGGCCCGGACCGACATTACGCGTACGCTTACGCGAGACTGGTTTCACCGTTGGGAGCACTCGTTGCTTAAAGGTGACTGGCGGGTGTCTGTCTCTCTCACTTTAGTTGAACCGAGTGTGGCTACGCCCGGTCCTTGCGAAGGTTAAAACAGCACCAACTTGACAAACTATCGTTGTGGTTTTGATGCGTAGGTAAGAACGGTTCTTGCTAAACCCGTAGCAGCCACGTAAAACTTGCAACAACAAAGTAGAGGACGTCTAACTTGTTTTTGCAGGGCATGTTGTGATGTGATATGGTCAAGACATGATGCTATATTTTATTGTATGAGATGATCATGTTTTGTAACCGAGTTATCGGCAACTGGCAGGAGCCATATGGTTGTCGCTTTATTGTATGCAGTGCAATCGCCATGTAATTGTTTTACTTTATCACTAAGCGGTAGCGATAGTCATAAAAGCAATAAGTTGGCGAGACGACAACGATATTACGATGGAGATCAAGGTGTCGCGCCGGTGACGATGGTGATCATGACGGTGCTTCGGAGATGGAGATCACGAGCACGGTGCTTCGGAGCTGGAGATCACAAGCACAAGATGATGATGGCCATATCATATCACTTATATTCATTGCATGTGATGTTAATCTTTTATGCATCTTATCTTGCTTTGATTGACGGTAGCATTATAAGAAGATCTCTCACTAAAATTTCAAGATAAAAGTGTTCTCCCTGAGTATGCACCGCTGCGAAAGTTCTTCGTGCTGAGACACCACGTGTTGATCGGGTGTGATAGGCTCTACGTTCAAATACAACGGGTGCAAAACAGTTGCACACGCGGAATACTCAGGTTAAACTTGACAAGCCTAGCATATGCAGATATGGCCTCGGAACACGGAGACCGAAAGGTCGAGCGTGAATCATATAGTAGATATGATCAACATAGTGATGTTCACCATTGAAACTACTCCATCTCACGTGTTGATCGGACATGGTTTAGTTGATTTGGATCACGTAATCACTTAGATGATTAGAGGGATGTCTATCTAAGTGGGAGTTCTTAAGTAATATGATTAATTGAACTTGAATTTATCATGAACTTAGTCCTGATAGTATTTTTCAAATTATGTTGTAGATCAATAGCTCGCGTTGTTGCTTCCATGTGTTTATTTTTGATATGTTCCTAGAGAAAATTATGTTGAAAGATGTTAGTAGCAAAGATGCGGATTGGATCCGCGATCTGAGGATTATCCTGATTGCTGCACAGAAGAATTATGTCCTTGATGCACCGCTAGGTGACAGACCTATTGCAGGAGCAGATGCAGAGGTTATGAACGTTTGGCTAGCTCAATATGATGACTACTTGATAGTTTAGTGCACCATGCTTAAACGGCTTAGAATCAGGACTTCAAAGACGTTTTGAACGTCATGGACCATATGAGATGTTCTTGGAGTTGAAGTAAATATTTCAAGCAAATACTCGAGTTGAGAGATATGAAGTCTCCAACAAGTTCTATAGCTAAAAGATGGAGGAGAATCGCTCAACTAGTGAGCATGTGCTCAGATTGTCTGGGTACTTCAATCGCTTGAATCAAGTGGGAGTTAATCTTCCAGATAAAATAGTGATTGACAGAATTCTCCAGTCACCATCACCAAAGTTAGTAGAACTTCGTGATGAACTATAGTATGCAAGGGATGACGAAAGTAATTCCCGAGCTCTTCGTGATGCTGAAATCGACGAAGGTAGAAATCAAGAAAAACATCAAGTGTTGATGGTTGACGTGACCACTAGTTTCAAGAAAAGGGCAAAGGGAAGAAGGGGAACTTCAAAAAGAACGGCAAGCAAGTTGCTACTCAAGTGAAGAAGCCCAAAAGTCTGTACCTAAGCCTGAGACTAAGTGCTTCTATTGCAAAGGGACTGGTCACTGGAAGCGGAACTGCCCCAAGTATTTGGTGGATAAGAAGGATGGCAAAGTGAACAAAGGTATATTGGATATACATGTTATTGATGTGTACTTACTAGTGTTTATAGCAACCCCTCGGTATTTGATACTGGTTCAGTTGCTAAGAGTAGTAACTCGAAACGGGAGTTGCAGAAAAAACAGAGACTAGTAAAAAGGCGAGGTGACGATGTGTGTTGGAAGTAGTTCCAAGATTGATATGATCATCATCGCACACTCCCTGTACTTTCGGGATTAGTGTTGAAACTAAATAAGTGTTATTTGGTGTTTGTGTTGAGCATGAATATGATTTGATCATGTTTATTGCAATACGGTTATTCATTTAAGTTAGAGAACAATTGTTGTTCTGTTTACATGAATAAAAGCCTTCTATGGTCATACACACCAACGAAAATGGTTTGTTGGATCTCGATCGTAGTGATACACATATTCATAATATTGAAGCCAAAAGATGCAAAGTTAATAATGATAGTGCAACTTATTTGTGGCACTGCCGTTTAGATCATATTGGTGTAAAGAGCATGAAGAAACTCCATACTGATGGGATTTTGGAATCACTTGATTATGAATCACTTGATGCTTGCGAACCGTGCCTCATGGGCAAGATGACTAAAATGCCGTTCTTCGGAACTATGGAGAGAGCAACAGATTTATTGGAAATCATACATACAGATGTATGTGGTCCGATGAATATTGAGGCTCGTGGCGGATATCGTTATTTTCTCACCTTCATAGATGATTTGAGCAGATATGGGTATATCTACTTAATGAAACATAAGTCTGAAACATTTGAAAAGTTCAAAGAATTTTAGAGTGAAGTTGAAAATCTTCGTAACAAGAAAATAAAATTTCTACGATCTGATTGTGGAGGAGATTTGAGTTACGAGTTTGGTCTTCATTTGAAATAATGCGGAATAGTTTCGCAACTCACGCCACCTGGAACACCACAACATAATGGTGTGGCCGGACGTCATAACCGTACTTTATTAGATATGGTGCGATCTATGATGTTTCTTACCAATCTACCACTATCGTTTTGGGGTTATGCATTAGAGACAGCTGCATTCACGTTAAATAGGGTACCATCTAAATCCGTTGAGACGACATCTTATGAACTGTGGTTTGGCAAGAAACCAAAGTTGTCGTTTCTTAAAGTTTGGGGTAGCGATGCTTATGTGAAAAAGTTTCATCCTAATAAGATCAAACCCAAATCGGAGAAATGTGTCTTCATAAGATACCCAAAGGAGACAGTTGGGTACACCTTCTATCACAGATCCGAAGGCAAGATATTCATTGCTAAGAATGGATCCTTTCTAGAGAAGGAGTTTCTCTCGAAAGAAGTGAGTGGGAGGAAAGTAGAACTTGATGAGGTAATTGTACCTGCTCCCTTATTGGAAAGTAGTTCATCACAGAAATCTGTTCCTGTGACTCCTACACCAATTAGTGAGGAAGTTAATGATGATGATCATGTAACTTCAGATCAAGTTACTACCAAACCTCGTAGGTAAACCAGAGTGAGATCCACACCAGAGTGGTATGGTAATGCTGTTCTGGAGGTCATGTTATTTGACCATGACGAACCTATGAAATATGAGGAAGCGATGATGAGCCCAGATTCCGCGAAATGGCTTGAGGCCATGTAATCTGAGATAAGATCCATATATGAGAACAAAGTGTGGACTTTGATTGACTTGCCCAATGATTGGCAAGCCATTGAGATTAAATGGATCTTCAAGAGGAAGACGGACGCTGATAGTAGTGTTACTATCTACAAAGCTAGACTTGTCGGAAAAAGGTTTTTGACAAAGTTCAAGGTGTAAACTACGATGAGATTTTCTCACTCGCAGCGATGCTTAAGTCTGTCCGAATCATGTCTAGCAATTGCCGCATTTTATGAAATCTGGCAAATGGATAAACAAAACTGCATTCCTTAATGGATTTATTAAAGAAGAGTTGTATATGATGCAACCAGGAGGTTTTGTCAATCCTAAAAGTACTAACAAAATATGCAAGCTCCAGCGATCCATCTATGGACTGGTGCAAGCATCTCGGAGTTGGAATATACGCTTTGATAAGTTGATCAAAGGATATAGTTTTATACAGACTTGCGGTGAAGCCTGTATTTACAAGAAAGTGAGTGGGAGCACTACAACATTTCTGATAAGTATATGTGAATGACATATTGTTGATCGGAAATAATGTAGAATTATTCTGCAAAGCATAAAGGAGTGTTTGAAAGGAGTTTTTCAAAGAAAGACCTCGGTGAAGCTGCTTACATATTGAGCATCAAGATCTATAGAGATAGATCAAGACGCTTGATAAGTTTTTTCAATGAGTACATACCTTAACAAGATTTTGAAGTAGTTCAAAATGGAACAGTCAAAAAAAGAGTTCTTGCCTGTGTTACAAGGTGTGAAATTGAGTAAGACTCAAAGCCCGACCACGGCAGAAGATAGAAAGAGAATGAAAGTCATTCCCTGTGCCTTGGCCATAGGTTCTATAAAGTATGCCATGCTATGTACCAGATCTATTGTATACCTTACACTGATTTTGGCAAGGGAGTACAATAGTGATCTAGGAGTAGATCACTGGACAACGGTCAAAATTATCCTTAGTGGAATAAGGATATGTTTCTCGATTATGGAAGTGACAAAAGGTTCTTCGTAAAGGGTTACGTCGATGCAAGTTTTGACACTAATCTAGATGACTCGAAGTCTCGGTCTAGATACATATTGAAAGTGGGAACAATTAGCTAGAGTAGCTCCGTGCAGAGCATTGTAGACATAGAAATTTGCAAAATACTTACGGATCTGAATGTGACAGACCCGTTGACTAAAATTATCACAATCAAAACATGATCACACCTTAGTACTCTTTGGGTGTTAATCACATAGCGATGTGAACTAGATTATTGACTCTAGTAAACCCTTTGAGTGTTGGTCACATAGAGATGTGAACTATGGGTGTTAATCACATGGTGATGTGAATTATTGATGTTAAATCACATGGCGATGTGAACTAGATTATTGACTCTAGTGCAAATGGGAGACTGAAGGAAATATGCCCTAGAGGCAATAATAAAGTATTATATATTTCCTTATATCATGATAAATGTTTATTATTCATGCTAGAATTGTATTAACCGGAAACATAATACATGTGTGAATACATAGACAAATAGAGTGTCACTAGTATGCCTCTACTTGACTAGCTCGTTAATCAAAGATGGTTATGTTTCCCAGCCATAGACATGAGCTGTCATTTGATTAACGGGATCACCTCATTAGGAGAATGACGTGATTGACTTGACCCATTCCGTTAGCTTAGCACCCGATTGTTTAGTATGTTGCTATTGCTTTCTTCATGACTTATACATGTTCCTATGACTATGAGATTATGCAACTCCCGTTTACCGGAGGAACACTTTGTGTGCTACCAAACGTCACAACGTAAATGGGTGATTATAAAGGTGCTCTACAGGTGTCTCCAAAGGTACTTGTTGGGTTGGCGTATTTCGAGATTAGGATTTGTCACTCCGATTGTTGGAGAGGTATCTCTGGGCCCACTCGGTAATGCACATCACTATAAGCCTTGCAAGCATTGTGACTAATGAGTTAGTCGCGGGATGATGTATTACGGAACGAGTAAAGAGACTTGCCGGTAACGAGATTGAACTAGGTATCGAGATACCGACTATCGAATCTCGGGCAAGTAACATACCGATGACAAAGGAAACAACGTATGTTGTTATGCGGTCTGACCGATAAAGATCTTCGTAGAATATGTGGGAGCCAATATGAGCATCCAGGTTCCGCTATTGGTTATTGACCGAAGAGGTGTCTCGGTCATGTCTACATAGTTCTCGAACCCGTAGGGTCCGCACGCTTAACGTTACGATGACAGTTTTATTATGAGTTTATGTATGTTGATGTACCGAAGGAGTTCGGAGTCCCGGATGAGATCGGGGACATGACGAGGAGTCTCGAAATGGTCGAGACGTAAAGATCGATATATTGGACGACTATATTCGGACTTCGTAAAGGTTCCGAGTGATTCGGGTATTTTTGGAGTACCGGAGAGTTACGGGAATTCGTATTGGGCCTTAATGGGCCATACGGGAAAGGAGAGAAAGACCCCAAAGGGTGGCCGCACCCCTCCCCATGGGCTAGTCCGAATTGGACTAGGGAGGGGGGCGCCCCCTTCCTTCTTTCTCCTTCCCCCTTCCCTTCTCCTACTCCCACAAGGAAAGGAGGAGTCAGTAGGACTCCCCCCTTGGGCGCGCCACCTCCCCTTGGCCGGCCCTCTCCTCCTTGCTCCTTTATATACGGGGGCAGGGGGGCACCCCAAGGAGACACAACAATTGATCTATTGATCTCTTAGCCGTGTGCGGTGCCCCCCTCCACCATATTACACCTCGATAATATCGTAGCGGTGCTTAGGCGAAGCCCTGCGTCGGTAGAACATCATCATCGTCAACACGCCGTCGTGCTGACGAAACTCTCCCTCAACACTCGGCTGGATCGGAGTTCGAGGAACGTCATCGAGCTGAACGTGTGCTGAACTCAGAGGTGCCGTACATTTGGTACTTGATTGGTCGGATCGTGAAGACGTACGACTACATCAACCGCGTTGTATTAACGTTTCCGCTATCGGTCTACGAGGGTACGTGGACAACACTCTCCCCTCTCGTTGCTATGCATCACCATGATCTTGCGTGTGCGTAGGAATTTTTTTGAAATTACTACGTTCCCCAACATCATACATGCTAGACTTCTAGGGTTTTAGCCATTACGATCTCGTGGTAGATCAAATCTTGTAATACTCATATTCATCAAGATCAATCAAGCAGGAAGTAGGGTATGACCTCCATAGAGAGGGCCCGAACCTGGGTAAACATCGTGTCCCCTGTCTCCTGTTACCATCGACCTTAGACGCACAGTTCGGGACCCCCTACCCGAGATCCGCCGGTTTTGACACCGACATTGGTGCTTTCATTGAGAGTTCCGCTGCGTCGTCACCAAGAGGTTCGATGGCTCCGTCAATCATCTACAACAAGGCTGCCCAGGGGAAGTTTTCCTCCCTGGACAGACCTTTGTGTTCGGCAGCTTCGCACTGTGGGCCAACTCGCTTGGCCATCTAGAGCAGATCGACAGCTACGCCCCGGGGCACCAGAGTAGTTTTGGAAACCTAGACTATGTCGCCGACGTTCGGGGAGACTTGATCTTCCAAGGATTCACGACCCCAACTTCCGCTCTGGCCTTAGATCCGGAGCGCATGGCCAGGTCCGAAGACGGGCTTCTTGAGCCTACCGGACTATCCGCGGCCGCTAAGCCCATTACGGGAGAGCCAGATGAAGCAGTGTCGCTGGCAACCATCGGGAAGCCGGACCCTTCACCGGACACTGGCTCCGAACCTTCGGAGTCCACATCGTGTGAGTTCGGCCAAGGAGTCTCCCTCTCGCCGTACTCCACGAGCTCTCTTCTCTTAGGGCAAACCTCGCCTTTAAGTGAGGCTCTGGACTTAATGCGATCCCTTATTATTACAAAGGAGCAACGTCCGAACTATGCCCAACCCGGACTAGGGGCTGAAAGCAGGGAACTTCACATCCCACCCACCACCCACTTTATAGCCACTATCAAGGACTTAACCAACATGCTCGATTACGACTCTAAAAACAGTGACGTTATGGACGACGATGCCGGAGAAGAACAGGCCCAAAACCCGCCGTTTACCGGATGTTGGACGGCCACCTCTTCGTATGACGTGTACATGGTGGATACACCCAAAGAAGCTAACGACGATGACAAAGAAGACCCAGTTGAGGATAAACCTCCTCAAATACAGCCAAAGCACCGGCGTCAGCGGCGCCGCTCTAAATCACACCGTAGAAAAAACAGCAATACCGACACAGGAGAAAATAATACTCTAGACGATGCCGAAGACAATGAAGATCCCGTTGAGCCAACTGCCGAATAGGACGAACGGGAAGATGGGTGAGTCAGCCCTGATGAACAGGCCGTAAACGAAGACTCGGAGGATAGTAACTATCTTCCGCTCTCCAAGGACGAGGTGAGCCTCAGCAACGAGGATTTCATCGTGCCTGAGGAACCTCTCGAGCAGGAGCGCTTTAAGCGCCGGCTAATAGCCACTGCAAGCACTACAAAAAAATACACTTCCGTGATGATACGTGTTTGTCACAGTAGGTCGTGTTTTTTGTCATGCATGTACATCCATGATGATTTTATGACAGAATCAAGATAGTCATACCTGTGCTGTCGTAGAAGTGTTCCATGACATTACCAAAATTATCATCACGAAAGTGTCCACTTCCATGACGATAAATTGCGCGTCACAGAAGTGCTTTCGTCAAGGGTGACCGACACGTGGCATCCACCGTAATGGAACGCCGTTAAGCTATCGAGTCTGGTTTTGGATCCGATAACCCACTAACAGCCCCGACCAATGGGGATTTTCCACGTGCAAAATCATCATTTGCTGGAGGAAACACGTGTCGGCTCACCGTTGGGACAGATATCATCCACTCATTGGACCGAAGGCGCCTATGATACGTCGACACGTGGCACGGTCGAATAGAGGCCCATTCCTGTGAAAAGGCCAGCCCATTTGACTAGGTCAAAAGGTGGCGGGCCGGCCCACGGAAAGCCTGTTAACGGCCTGTTCGCATATAGCCCATTTACAACCCGCTAACCCAGGGCCCGTTACGACTTATCCAAATTAGGCCTAGTAGCGTCATCTGGGCCGTCCAATATGATTCCAGCCCATTTTAAGTTTCGGCCCATGTATGGCCCATGACATCTTTCAGCCCATATGAGGCCCTTTGTAACTCTTGGCCCATTAACGGCCCGTGGTGAATCTGGCCTATAATGAACAGTGTATCACTTTATATCCATTAACAACCCATTAATCCATTGGGCCGTTTGCAGCCCATGTTATCTTTCGGCCTTCTCAGGGCCCATTTATTCTTGGGCTCATTTACAGCATTCGGTTACTTACGGCCCGTAACTGCCATTTTCTGCTTGTAGGCCAAATTCAGCCCGTGGTTACAGTCGGCCCGTTTGTGGCCCGTTAATATGTTGGCCCGTTTTCATAGCATCATCAAATACGGCCTATTAACGACGGCCTGTTATGGTCGGCCCATGAACGAATGTCTCCAACTCTAGCCCGTTTACAACCATAATGCGGTCTGTTTTTGGCCCATGTTTGGCCAATCGATCATACGGCCCGTATAAGGCCCATTGATGATACGGCCCGTAGAAGGCCCATTGTTTCTACGGCCCGTAGAAGGCCCATTGTTTCTACGGACCGTAGAAGGCCCATTGTTTCTACGGCCCGTAGGAGGCCCGGTGTCACTACAGTAAATATGTAGCCCATGGTTATTGTCGCCTAGTTTTAAAAAATAGGTTATTGTGGCCACTAGCAAACCGTGGAAAAAGAACTGCACTGACTACAAGCACACAAATAAACAAGACAAGAAGGAAATAAATAAGCAGCAAACTTACGCTAGGCTATCACAGCTATTACACATATTACATCCACTGGGCATCAAAGTTCGCCACCAGTGCAAATAAACGCGCCAACAAAAGAATATACAAAACTGAGAGCACTTCAGAAGGCACTAGGCCTGGCTAGGTCGGGCCTCCCAAATAGCCAAACAAGCTGATTAGACCTCAATTGTGTCAACGATAGATGCATCACCCGTAGCTGTCTGGCATGATGGTGCGCAAGGCAGTCCTCTGACATCTTCATTACATCTTGACTTCAAGTCGGAGCTGAGCTGAAGCAAGCCTTTCCGCTTTAAGTTGAGACTGAAGAAGTCGAACTGATTGAGGCAGCGACTGCACAGAGGTTGTCTCACACCTGCTGGTGAGTTGCTTCAACTCACTGTCTTCATCAAGACAGGACCTTGGGGTCATCTCGCTGTCCTCAAGATGGTTTGGCTCACTATCTTCCCTAAAGTTCTGCCTAGCATAAGAGATACGACTCTGAAAGAGAAACAAGGAGACACGTAACATGTTTCACAATTATATAAGCAAATAAATGGATCTGTTGTGCATAAGGAACATGTTTTTACAACTACAATTTGAAACTGGTAGTTGTTGCAAACATCCAATCAGATGTAAACAGCAAAGCAAACAGCAGTGGAGGAAATGATGCCTATCCAAATCTATACTAGAACAAAGTTTGAAGGCGTGAGAAGGATGAACTTACATTACATGTTAACACGGGCTGGACAAAGCCCTTCTCCATGTTAATGGAAGGATAATTCAATAAATTCCCCAAAGAAAATTCTTTATAAGCGTTGCCATTATTCTACATTTTGCAAAGAGTAAATATAGTTCAAATAATATTGGAAGAAACAGAGGATAATGAAGCTCAGGTGCAGACTGATGATACATAATCAAATAGCAATTAATTAAGTACAGCGTGACAAGGCAAAAGGGAGAGAGGTACTAACAAGAGCAATGCAGAGCCCAGTATTGTTGTGAGATCGTATGATCCTTTGAGCAAGGAGATTCATCTGAAATTAGTTTTCATACAAGAGAGAAGGTAAGGCACATGCAGAAATTTAGGAGTTCAAATTTTGAATTGATATCATAGACAGTACCTGACGCTGGGCTCCCAGCAGTTCTAATAGGGGTTTGGCCACTGGAGTAGGGGTAAAGTGTGGTACAGTTGGGCCTGTGTTTTCTGTGGCTGCTGATCTATCTGATTTAACAGGTATCACTACCTTTTCCAAATGCCTAGTTTGTACTCCTTGAGGATCTGCACTCACCCTCTTCCTTTTGGACATCTATTACGAAAGAACAATATTTGACTGGAAAAACATAGTATGACAACACATGGAATAGGTACAGAAAATGGATAGGTATGGCATATACTCATATATGATGCTTAAACTAAGCAGATGGTGTAACAAAGTAGAAGTAATGCAAGAGGTCAGATGCAAAATATGTGCGACCAATAAAACCTTGCCAAGTTAGAGCAAGCACCTTGATGGGTGAATAAGATAGGCCATCCTCCACCATGCCAATTTTGTTAGCTAGTGGATTCTTCTGCAATATTCCTCTCGTGCGCCCATTCTCATATTCATTTTGATAATGTTCAATATCTGACATGCATGAAAACATAAAAACAAGTGAGATTATCTTTGTAATGCAGAAGTGATTCTAATCCAATACTGCCTCCCTGTAAACCCCTTTGTGCTATCTTTGCAATTCTTTTAAGAGATGCCATGCATGCTGTAATTTGGTGTGTGCATTAATATAATGTGGCCTACTACTCAAAATATGAGAGCTCCAGAAGTGATGACACTTCGCAGATGACAACTTCAACATATAGTAAAGAAGAACAAGTCGACCTGACCTGACAGATTCGAAATATACTAAGGAACAACTCGACCTGACCGGTCGACCGCAAGAGAAGAGGATCTTCTTAAAGAAGAGCAGAAGAGCAAGCAGATTGAAGATATTACAAGTCTTTCAATACAATGTCGGTTGGCCACCCATGATGAACCAGAGCGCACAGAGAAATACTATTCTTTCCGGTCTCTCCATATGTGGCTCACATGCATTTTGAAACTAAAGTAGGAACATTTAGCTGACCAATTAAACATCTCTCTTTTACTAATATCAGCATAATATCATATATGAATTTGTAAAACTAAGCTTGTTTAGCTCGATGGGTGGAGCAGTGCTATTACGACACGAACCACGTAGGCTGATCGTGGTCATCGTAAAATGGGGAAACCATAAGCATGATGAGTATAGTGTTGACCGTGGCAGTGGGATGGCAGATCTGAAGCTGCAAACCGCGCAAAGGGTAGTTAACAACTGATGTTTGCTTTGAAATAACAACTAAAATTTGGTATGGACAAGAAAGTACAGTCAAAAAGTGACAAAGAAATGTAATTCTGCTATCTCTCTATATGTCGCGACATGCATTTGGAAACTCAAGTGGGACCTTTAGCTAACCAATTAAATGTGTCTGTTAACTAATATCAGTATCATATCACAATCATATTTGAACAACTAAGCTTTCAAATTTTGAGTGTTGTGTTGTTTAGCTTGAAGGGTGGAGTAATGCTAGTACGACAGAAAGCACCTACGCAGATCATAGTAGAGTAGATAAAAGGGGAAAACCCTAAGCATCAAGAGAAAAATCAGGAAAGTGGAACTAGCTGGACCAGTGGGTGGCGCACATGCTTTTTGAAACGAATATAGGAACATTAGGTGACCAATTAAACATTCTCTGTTTTAGTGATATGAGCATCATATCAGATTCGTATTTCAACACGTAAGCTTTGGGTTGAGGTCTTGAGGAGCAGTGCTAGCACGACACGAAGCACCTACGATGATGGTAGTGAATATAAAGGGGGGAAACCATAAGCTTTACGAGTATAGTGCCCGTGCCATGGCGGATCTGAAGGTGCAAACCAGACAAAGCTACTTTGCAACCAATGTTTGCTTTCAACTAGCCACTACGATTTGGTACGGACAAGAAAAGTACAGTAAACAAATTACGATCTATTTTCCGGGTGAGATCAATAACTTAAGCACATATGAAAGAGTACCACCTCTCTTGCGACACCGTGTAGGTCTCTACTGATACGTTGAGGGTGCTGCGGGTGCGATGGCTGTTGGCGGCGGGGAAGAAGACTTTAGACAGCAGACGGCCGGGTCGAGGGATAAATCCCGTTGCCGTGGACAAGGCGGTCGTAGGAGCGGCAACGGCAAGGTGGACGATGGCGCCGATGAAGTGAGAGGACGCGATGAAAGGATCCTGGTCCAGCGCCGTGGATGAGAGACGTCCATCTCTTGAAGTGGACGACGGGGTAGGGGTAGCGGCTCCGGCAAGGTGGAGGATGGGGTGGCGGACGGAGGAGGCTGGCCGCAGTGGGGAGGTTGTCGTGGCGCCGACGGTGTATGAATGGGGAAATGGAGGGGAGGGGGATCTCAAACTTTGGGACGCGCTTCTCTGAAATGTGGGAAAGTTATGAACTTATCCCCCGTTTAAAATTTCGGACATCGCGTCGGTTGGGGATAGGACGGTAATCTCGCATCTCCCAAACATTTGCCGGTAACTATTTTGGGAGAGGAGAGGGTGTTTTGCCGCCCACGGTGTATGAACGGGGCTGCCACGTAGGGCGGTTGTGTCACGTCTGAGGGAAGTTACACATCTGCCCCTATTTAAAATATTAGCCTACATCGATTTCGGACGAGGAGAGTTTGTTTTGCCGCCCACCGTGTATGAATGGGGAAATGGAGGGAGAGACACATGTCTTTTGGACGAGCTTGAATCAAATGTGTTTTGCCGCCCACGTTTGGCACCCACCGTGTCTGAATGGGCTCAGAGGCCGTCGTGTCACATCTGATTGAAGTTACTAGTCTACCCCTATCGACAACAGTGTAAATACGGTCGATAAGGATGTAAGTGTTAGGGGTAGACAGTAATTTCCATCTCGCAAACACTTGCTTTGGGCAGCCCACAAATTATAGTGGGTGTTTAGCCACTTCGTTCAAAACTTGGGAGAATTAGCATTCACGTTTGCCCTGGGCCCTGGCAAACTAAATTCAAATCCAATTTTTATCCGATTACAAATATCCACAGTAATTATACGTTTTGTTATTTATTTCTTCAAAACCACAACAAAGATTTATTACACCTTTATATATGATTATGATTTAGAAATGCCGTGATCTTCGAATTCGGTAGGTTGGATACACTTTGAGTCAAACAGTTATTTCATCCAATACAATATGCTCACACGAAAACCAGTTCACCTTATGTCAATCATACAAGTACTGAGGATTACCTCGCCTAAAAAATTTGGATCATTACAACACATGGACAACATAGGGAGTCTTACAACATAATCCATTCAGAGACATGGCACAACATGCAAGTACAATAATCTAATGACAATTTCAACTGGTATATAAAGAAGAACCGGGATTACCCTGGGCTTCAGATAGCAGAAACAGCAGGACCTCCTCCGTCTTCAAATGCAACATTCTTACTTCCTCCAATTCTTGGGTTGCTTGCATAATGCGTGCTGCTAATTCCATAAATTCCAGCCTCAAGATAAAGATTACCTCATTCATGGCAGCCACACCATCTCTTTCTGCCTCTAGTAGAGCCTCAAGAACTATAATATCTGTGCTCAGACTGCTCTCCGGTGGTGTTGCCTCTGAACTGCTACCATCTGGTAACATGGATGGCACAGTGCTTCCACAAATAGATTTCGGGGTTGTACATTGTGTCCTAGTGTGAACGGCATCCTGGAAGGTTTCCACTGGACATAAGTAAGAGATAGTTATCGCATGATCCAGGCAGTAAGCTTACATGGTAAACGACATACGAATTATTGCCGAGCATGGAAAGCTATATTTAAATGGTTTGAAGCAGCATCAGCCGAAAAGAAATTAAAATGGTAAGATGAAAGTTGAAAGGGAGTGTACCACCGCAATATTTAAGTTGCCAAGGCATCTAAGCAGTTGAAATAATCTGAGAAAGCACTTAATAGTGTGGCCTCATATAAACTACGAAGACAGTCTTGTGATGAAGTTCAGAGGAAAAGTTAAGGACTCAAAAGAACTAGGCATGCATTTCTTTACGATAGTATAGCAGGCACTGCTGACATATTGGCGAACTCAGGTATAGCGTAACAACAAACAAGCATTCGAATCAAGCAATACAGCAAAGCAGACAACTGAACTATTTGTAATTCTGTAGGATTACAGGTTGAGAGCACAAGCCAAGAAAGCTGCCCACTCGCATTACATTTCACATGTACTAAAACACACTGGCTTACCATATGTTGCTGTGAAGCCTCGCTGCTGTTGCAATGTTCTTTGAAGATACCGTCAGCATCCCGTGGTTGCAAATCTAGTTGTTGTAGTTTATTCTGCACCCTCTCTTTAGGTAAAATTAATTTTAGTCGCATGCACTGGTCCGAATTGATCATCAATGGTTCATCTAAACTAATGAAAGAAGGGTGTGTGCATACACGACAATATATCTGCTTCCCTCTATTTTTATGCTTGTTCGAGGTGCCAGCCCCAAAAGAACATATATTTTGCTTGATGGGTTGGCAGCTCCATAATTAATAGAAGCATCAAATTAGTCATGCAACTTGGGAAGATCAAGAACACACAAACAAGTAATGAACAGAGGCTCGGAGCAGTGATGTAATAGCTAGCATCAGAAAATGTAGGGTAAAACGAACAAAAAGCAGCGGAACCACATGCTAGTTTGCTGATGTGTAATTAAGCATAGAGAACATTAAGCAGTCTGATGGAACCAACATGTGGCATCAGAACAACACCATTATCATAAATATAGCATTCAAGAAGTAAAATAGTAGGCAGTGATATCTAGGAAGTACAGTAATACTTAGGACAAAACTAAAGCATATTAACTATATGTGCACTGGTATGTAATTTAGCACATGTAACATGTTCACTGCCAGAATTATGGCCCTACAGGTGCAAGCAGAATAACGCGTCTCATGAAAAACTGAATGATGCCCTGAAGGAATTCAAAGGTGCGGTGCTTATGCTAAGAAAGTGAACGTAGGCGCCGGCCGTTGGATAATAGTACCTGATTCTCGGCGGCGTATGGGTATCGTTGTCATACTTGATAGCTAAGGATCGTCGATGGTGCTCGTGTTGCGGTTGAGTTTGGGCCAGCTGTCGCCGTCGCTGAAGAGGCTCCGGTGCTACGGTTGCGGCGCCTATCGACATACAAGAAAGCTCAGCTATGGTAAGTGAACAGTTGCACGATAAAGAGAAAAACCGAAGGAGTACAAATCGAAATAACCTGATGAGGCTGCGTCGTCGGTAAAGCAGGGCCGGTGGAGTTGAATATGGCGTCCGTGGAGCGGGTCCGGTGCAGTGGACGAAGGCTTCGGCGGGGGCATTGTACAGTGCTTTCGGTGAGGCGGATCTGTTGCGGCGAACGAGGGCTTGTATGAAGGGCCAGCGAAGGGGCGGACGAGGGAGTCAGTGAAGGGCCTACACTGTGGTGGACGAGGGCGCCGGTTAAGCAGATCCGGTGCGGTGGACCATGATGGCGATCAAGGAGATCTGGAGCGGTGGACAAGCCAGTCGCTGAAGCAGCTCCGGTGTAGTGGTGAGTTGGCAGTTGGGGGTTCCAAGGTGCGGAAGGTAGATCCGTCGGGGTGTGAGGTCCACCCCTGCGGCGGAGGACTAGATTCGGTAGCTTGCCATGGTTGGGGGGGGGTCGGGGAGGGGAAGGGGAGGGGCTATGGGGAAGAATGTTGGGGGCAAAGAGGGGAAAACAATGGAGTTACCAAAGCAGCCCTTTTCCGTTCATGTGGCAGGGGTAAAACAGGAATATTGCAAGGCTAAACTTTCAGGCGCGAGATATTTCGATGTGAGCGGGAAGTTTGAAAGCTTTTGGCGCCTGAAATTATATTCTGCTCTTGTACGACGACTATGATATCATGGCCGAGAATTTGTTTGTTTTGCACGCAAAAAAGGTGCAAGTTTTGAAAATCAATGTCTCCAACTCGAAACTTAGATTGTCCATTCAATTCAAATATGGATCATTGAGCTACTACAAGCAAATACCATCATACAGTCCAATTCAAATGAAATTCCAAATGTGTTTATCCTAAATATGATGACAAAAGCAAAAATGTGTATGTGTATGAATAAAGTGGATGATTATAAAGTTTGAACATGCCCGTATGTGTATATCTCTAGGTTTGATATATGAATTTGAAATCATGAAATCCCGGCTTAAAAATGTACCTCCGTTTAAATGAATTACAAAAGCTAATGATGGAGTCGAATTCCAAAATTCCAATCTTACGTTTGTAATTCTGGCACATCAAGGTATATTACGCATGTTCAAAAGTATCGTTATCTCATAGTCCAAACTGTGAAACAAATTGATCAACCATGAGTGCACACACAATTGACCATGTATATCTCAATTACGCTAAAGTCCCTCAAATATAGACACCTCACTCTTTATCTGAAGCCAACCCCCCCTCGTCGCCCACCCCCCCCCCCCACACACAGAAGTCATTCTCTCCCCCAAACACCAACACACGAGCACATTAACACCCCTCTCTCTTCAAAAGTCCGGACCCCAATATAGGTCTCTATCACTTTGTCTCTTGGGCATGCACACATCTCTTCCCCCACTCTCTAGCTAGGTCTCCCGGCATCTCTCTTTCCCAAGCACACGCACTATGTAGAGTGTATCTTTCCCATGCACACAAAACGTCGCCCCAAACGTCTATCTCCCTAGTTATGTGGTTCTCGCACACTCACCTCACACACCACCCCCACTGCAAACAAGCACACTTTGTCTCCTTGTGCACCACTCTCCTCTTTCTATCTCTCCCACATGCGGACCTGCCCCAGCTCCTTCCCTGTATACATATATGTCGTGACTCTTTCCATAGCTCCCTAATGTATCATCGTTCTCGATCTCGCACATTGTTCTCTACACCATCTATTCTAGATCTCTCATGAAGTCCCTATCACACACACGATGACTCGCTTCCCTTGCGTCTCCGTACATAGGCCAATTTCAAACAACATCAACATTGTCTCCCTATCTATACGCCATTTATGGACACAAATGCCCCCTCTCTCGCCCCCCTCTTTTCCTCTCTCTCTCTCCGTCGCTAGCGCTCTCTCTCTCTCGCTCTCACACCCCTCTCCCACACACAGTCGATGTCTCTTCCAAATAGTCTGCTCCCCCCGCCCGCACCCATGCTATCCCGCTACTACACATGTCACACGATTCCCCCTTCCCTTATACTAGGTCACATCATTAGTGGTCTCTCTACTCCACATACACACACTCCCTATCACACACAAACGCGCGCACAAACACACACAGACACGCACAAACACCCATTAATCTGGATCCTCATCTCTCCCCACGTCCGCATGTGTATCTCACACACTCACTCTCTAATTATGTATATGTGTCTCCACGTTACACAACACAAAGCCCGATGTACATGTCTCTCTCTATCCTCCACACACATAGACACAAAGAATCTGTTATCATTGCCTCAGTCTATAGACATATCACACATGCACACTGTCTCTCTCTCTCTCTCTCTCTCTCTCTCTCTCTCTCTCGCAAACACGCTCAACAAGGGTTTCCCCGTGAATAACTTACCGTCTATTCATCAACAGTCGTGGTAGTATGGCGAACACGAGACGTGAAAAAGAATAAATCTACACGTGC
Organism: Triticum aestivum; assembly: GCF_018294505.1. Classification (NCBI taxonomy): domain Eukaryota; kingdom Viridiplantae; phylum Streptophyta; class Magnoliopsida; order Poales; family Poaceae; genus Triticum; species Triticum aestivum. The sequence goes on along the minus strand of NC_057796.1, from coordinate 270,951,332 downwards.
TTAGACCACCTAGTATGCCTACTAGGACTAGAGCAAACCAAAAAGCGCGCCGCCGTCACCCCTCCTTATCGGCGACGGGAAAACCTTTGTTTTACACAGTCAAGAAGTCATTGTGCTAAGGCCCCATATGCTGAGGCGTTGAATAGAATGTAGATGCTAGTTTATGGAAACAAGTATCGATAATACGTCTGTATCTCCATACTTAGATTTCTTCTCTTATAAAAAACCGAGTTGGTGATGATGGTACGTGTGCCATCTTGCAATATAGACTTTAGATTTCTTCTCTTATAAAAAACCGAGTTGGTGATGATGGTACGTGTGCCATCTTGCAATATAGACCGCCCGATCTATATCTAACGGATGGAAATTAAACTAAAACATACCCGCACCCCTCTCCACATTTGCAGACAAGGCCTTCCCTCGTTCATCCTTATCTCCAACAACCTCATTGTTGAGCAATTAAGAAAGGAAGCCTCTGGAACAAACTGGCCTGGTGGCCGCTGCCGGCCTCGTCAATCCCCATGCCTCCGCTCAGTCCGACCACCAATCACCACCACGCCCCACTCCTCTTCACCTTATTTCCTATTTCTTGAGATATCATTAGTTTTTACACATGGGATTACTCCCGCATGGGTTAATCACAACAAGTGTTTTATAAAAAATGCATCTTGATGTTTCGTGCAATGCACGGATCTTGCTAGTACTCCTACAGAAGACTAAGTTGGTGATGATGGTGTGTCTGCCATCCGTCGTTTGTGACCATTAGATCTACATCTAACGACTGTGAGGTAAGTTGTTGCCTTTTCTCACCAACATCCCACTTGTCTACCAATTTGTAGAAAAACCCATAATTAGTATCTTAAAACCAACCACATCCCTCCCTGACCTCACCAAAACAGCCCAAGGAATATATTCTAATTGAAACATAATATATCTCTAGTGATATATGTATATCAAAATTAGAGTGTTTTGTATCAAGTTTGTGAATAAGTATTATTCTAATTATGATTCGTTGCAATGCACATGAACATTGCTAGTATTTCCAACCATGCAATTTTTTTCCTAGTATTCCATAGTTTCGAGTTTTCCATCAAGATATTAGTCACACATGGTTGATATTTACTTTCAATCATGTACACATATGCACTATGTAACTAGCCTTGCTTATTGGCTTCCAAAGCTTAACTTTCAATCCTACTTACAATATGTAGAGTATTTAACAAAAAATACCACTTTCAACCAGCCCTAGGAAGAATCTATTGTACAAAAATAGCAAAAACATACCCAAAATTTCTTAATCCACGCCAAAAACTACTACCTAGTACTCCCTCTGTCCCACAATGTAAGACGTTTTTGCAAGCTAGTTTAGCTTGCAAAGACATCTTATATTATGGGACAGAGGGAGTACCGATTAGGTTAGTTTAAACCCATTTATGACAGGGTTGGCCCACAAGTCCGTGCTGACGAGGTAGCTTAAACCAACACACACTACTGGAATCAGCTAATTTGCCATCTGCCAGCTCTTTGCCGCCTGCTAGCTGACGGCATAGAAGCTCTTTGCCATCAGCTACCTAAAAGCAGACGGCAAAGAAATGGCAGACGACAAAACAGGTCTTTGCCATCTGCGAGCTCTTTGCCGTCTGCTAGCAGACGGCAAAGAATCTTTGCCGTCAGCTGGCAGACGGCAAAGAGAGAGGTGGCCCCCACCCCCCACCCATTTGGAAAAAACTTAACGCCCCACCTCTTTGCCGTCTACTAGCGGACGGCAAAGAGACAAAAAGGCGGACGGCAAAGATTGGCGGACGGCAAAGAGGAGAGTACCTAACGGCCCGTACCCCCCCGCCCGTTACTCTCTGTTCTCTCCCTCTCTCTCCTCCCCGACGCGCCCCGCCACCACATCCCACCCCACCGCCGCCGCCCCCGCCCCCCGCCGCCCGCCGCCGCCCCGTCGCCCCCCACCCGCCGCCCGGCGCCGCCCCGTCGCCCGCTCCGCCCCGTCGCCCCCCACCCCTCCGCCCCGTCGCCCCCTCCGCCCCGTCGCCCCCTCCGCCCCGTCGCCCCCACCCCTCTGCCCCGTCGCCCCCTCTGCCCCGTCGCCCCCCACCCCTCCGCCCGGCCAGCGCCGCCCCGCCGCCCCTCCGTCGGCGAGCGCCCCACCCCTGCCGCAGGTGAGCCCCACCCCTCTTCTCCTTTTTTTTTCTGTTTTTTCTGTTTTTTAGTTTAGATTACTTTTAGTTTAGTTTTAGATTTAGTTTAGTTTAGTTTTTTAGTTTTAGATTTTTTTTCTGTTTTTTAGTTTAGATTACTTTTAGTTTAGTTTTAGTTTTGTTTTAGGTTACTTTGTGCTAGGTTTAAGAAGAGGAAAAAGGAGAAGAAGAAGAAGAAGAAGAAGAAGAGGAGGAGGAGGAGAAGAAAGAAGAAGAAGAAGAAGAAGAAGAAGAAGAAAGAGGAGAGGAGGAGGAGGAAGCTAGAGGAGAGGAGGAGAAGAAGAAGACCACCGACACCCCGACCCCGACCACCGACACCCCGACCCCGACCACCGACACCCCGACACCTGACACCCCGACCACCGACACCCCGACCTCGACGACTGACACCCCCACCCCGACGCGACACCCCGACACGACACCCCGACCCCGACACGACACCCCGACACGACAGCCCGGCACGACACCCCGACACGACACGACACCCCGACCCCGACACGACACCCCGACACCGACACCCTGACACCACACCCACCCTTACCCCGACACCGACACGGCACCCCGACCCCGACCCGGCACCCCGACCCGACACCCCGACCCCGAGACCCCGACCCCGAGCCAGACCCGACACCCCGACCCCGACAGCGACACGGCACCCCGACCCCGACCCGGCACCCCGACCCCAAGACCCTGACCCCGAGACCCTGACCCCGAGCCTGACCCGACACCCCGACCCCGACACCGACACGGCACCCCGACCCCGACCCGGCACCCCGACCCGACACCCCGACCCCGAGACCCCGACCCCGACCCCGACCCCGACCCCGAGCCAGACCCGACACCCCGACCCCGACAGCGACACGGCACCCCGACCCTGACCCGGCACCCCGACCCCAAGACCCCGACACCGACCCCGAGACCCTGACCCCGAGCCTGACCCGACACCCCGACCCCGACACCGACACGGCACCCCGACCCCGACCCCGACCCGGCACCCCGACCCGACACCCCGACCCCGAGACCCCGACCCCGACCCCGACACGGCACCCCGACACCGACACGACACCCCGACCCCCGACACCTCCCGAAAAGGTGTTCTTTGGCCTTCGAGAAGCCGACGGGGTTATATATTTGTGAATTATTAGTTAGGTCATATATTTTTCGATTTTGTTATGAAAAACATCATATATAATTCTGTTGATCGGGTAGTTTTAAATGTGCAGTTGTTTCATCGCTGCGAGGTTTGGTGTTCGATGACCTCGCCGTGCGTTTGACGAGCTCTGCCCCTTCGTTCGTGGGTGAGCACAAATGACATGTCCTCCTCCCCCATTAATTATTTGATCTATTTCGATGAAACTTGATAGCTAGCTATATATGTGTCTTGAATCATCAGTATGCGTAACCAATATGTGTCTCCCGTTCGAAAGCGTCATAGTTATAAATATGCATGCATTTGCATATTTATAACCTTGATTCTTTCGAATTGTCCAACGCTATCCATGGACAGCCCGAGTATGTTTAGATTGGGTTCGTTTTCCCATATGCTTTGCTCCGGATCCGACGCATAAATTTCGTCAGTGCCTCCCCTGTTGTTCTCCGGGTACACATCCTCTCTGTTTATTGCAGAGACGTGTATCAGGAGAACAGCGGGGAGGTGCTGCCGAAATTTTGCGTAGGATCCGGAGCATAGCATGGGAAAATGAACCCAATCTAAACATACTCGGGTGGGATTAGGACCTATCATTACCTATTAGAGTGTAGGTTGCATGGACGTAATAAAATTGACAAAGTAGATCAACTGATGAATATATACATGCTGAATTATATATATATATATATTTGTTGTGTGTCTAGTAGCTCTGAAAGTCAAGATGAGTGATCGTGCATGGATGTACACCGGTCACACTGGTCAGAACAAATGGAGCACTGAATGGTTCACACAAACCAAGGGGTTTGTGCGAGCCGCATTTGCAAATGGCCAGAGGAAAACCTGGTGCCCCTGTTTACGGTGCGGCAATTGGGAAAAGAGGACAGAGGCTGAAATGGGCAAACACCTGCAGAAGAGTGGTTTTACGCCCGATTATATGGTGTGGACATTTCATGGTGAGTCTGCCCAACGTGACCGAGCTGAGGTGGATCGTCGTCGCACCGACGAGCATGGTACCGGGATGGAAAACATGGTGCAAGACTTCGATGATGCTCGGGATTCGGACAAGGAGATGGAGGAATCTGCAAAGGCCTTCAATGAAATGTTGGAGTCTTCAAAACGTCCGCTCCATGAGCACACTGAGCTTTGTCAGTTGGATGCCATCTCACAAGTAATGGCTCTGAAGGCTCAGTTCAACTTGGGCAGAGAATGCTACGATGCAATGATGACAGTATTTGGACGCTTTCTACCCAAAGGCCATGTAATGCCTGCAAACCTGTACCAGTCGGACAAAATCCTCCGTGCACTGAAGATGCCCTATGATAAGATACATGCTTGTGAGAAAGGATGTGTCTTGTTTAGGCTTGACTATGCGGACTTGAACTATTGTCCCATTTGCAAGTCTTCCAGGTATGTTGTGGTAGACAACGGTATGGGTGAGAAGACACAAACCAAAATCCCCGTTAGTGCTCTTCGGTATATGCCAATCGTAACAAGACTTCAACGTCTTTTCATGGTCGAAGAGACCGCCAGACAGAACCTCACATTAACCCAGACACATATGAAGGAGAATTCTTCCAAGAGACACGTCTTTCCAAAAAGCGTTTCAAGAACCGCTATACTTCACCCCAAAACATTGAAGTAGACAGCGACAGTGAATCCGACATCACCCCAGAGGAGGAACAAGAAGAGCCGGAACAAGAAGAGGTTACTGCTGCGGATGACCTGTCATTGCTTGACTGATTACGTCAAGGTGGCCTTCCACATGTTGATGCCACTGAACCCTATGAGCCCGTCATTGATTATAGTGATGATGATGATTATGCATTTATTGATGATACTGATCGAGATTATTAGTAGTGTCAGGTATTAAATTTTTTTATGTTGTACTTGATGATGATACACTTAAGTGATACACATATTATTATTCATGTCGGTCTTTTTTTTATGTTGTACTAATTTCGTTTACTGTTGTCATGGCAGGTGTTGAAAGATGGTGGGCGCTGGTCGGGAGCGCGCCAAGGCCCCTTCTTCGTCGGCGCGTGGTCTGAGGTCTTCCATTCCAGACGCACCTCTCCGCCGAGTGTTGCTGGACAGTATGGCCACACCGCCGGGCCCTTCTTCATCGACCGCGGTGCCCAGCAGGGGACAAGGTAGGAAGAGAGGAGGTGGGGCACGTGGTCGCGGAGAGGAGGTAGGGTGACTGCTACGGCGCCTTCCTCGCCGCCACCCCCAGCCGTTTCACCCGAGCACGTGACTGCTAGGGTGGACTCGTCCGAGGAGGAGGCTACACGGACTCCGGTCCACGAGCCTCCGGTCCACGGGTCTTGGGCCCACGAGCCTCGGGTCGACTGGCCTTTGGCCCACGAGAGTTAGGCCCACGAGACCCCGGAGGAGCACACGTCCGGATGGGGTAGCTGGCCGGATCAGCCCGAGGAGCCGAGTGGCCATGCTGATGATGGCGGGGAGCCGACTGATTTTGAGGAGGAGGGGGGCACCGTCTACCAGCGTGGTGCTACTCGGCTCCCGTCCGTGCCGGCGACCCGCGAGCAGAGGTGGTTGATTTTCCCTGATGGGGAGAGGTACGTAAGTGCATTTAATATTTTTGTACCTTCTGCATTCACGTTTCTTCAAATAACTAATGCGTTGGCCTTGTCATGCTGCAGGGGTTGGGACCACCATCATAGTGTCCGCCGGCCCAACTCCGTTCTTGGAGTTCTTTGCCGGCAAAACTTCCCGGGGTTTGTCACGTTGCCTGGTGAGGGTCGGCTTCCAGAGCTTGGATTGAGCTAGGAGCACTACGTGGCTGCCCCGGCCCCGCCGGATGAGATTATCGATGGTGTCGTGTGCGACACGAGGGCAGACATGGTGATCAGAAAGTTCTGGGTAATTTCTCCTTTACACATTTAAAAATATTCAACTAGCTAGTTATTAATTGTACTAATCAATATTGTCTCATTTGATTGCAGACATTCTACAGATGTGAGGAGGGATACGAGGAGGATGCGGCACATGTTATCGAGAACGTCTGCAAGCGCCTACTACAGAACTTACGGCACGAGGCTCGGGTGCAGGCTGTTCGAGACTACTACGCCTTGCGTGCTATCAAGAAGACCAAGCCGGCGTGCCGCGATAAGTTCCTGAGTAAGGAGCAGTACATGAAGGTAATTCTTAAGGCCTTCTACTTAAGTTCCTTCATTTAGTAATTCTTAGCCGTAGCGCTCAAGTTTCTATTTGCTAACTTAGGCGCCTCCGAGATGGTGTGCGGATCAGATGGATTGTTGGGAGGTGTTGGTCAATGAGTGGTTCTCAAAGGAATGGCTAGCCCTCCACAACGAGGCCAAGGACAAACGTGCCCAAATGGAAGGTGTGCCACACCATCAAGGCAGCTCCAACTTATATCAGTTCGGGCGGAACTGGGTATGTGGTTTGCTTCATGATTCATGCAATTCATTCATCATGCTAGCTTGAGCCCTTTAATTACTAATTTACATTGTTTCTCTCTTTCAGGCACGCCACAATAAGGTGGATAAGGTGCCAGAGGTGTACGACCTGTATGCCATGGCCCACACTGCCTCTTTCAAGAAAGTCAAGGCTTTCTCTCAGTCTGATCTCGATGATGCAAACAACTTCACCAACATCTCCTCCCACAACAAGCTCGTGAGATATAGAGATGAGGGGAAGGCGAGGAAAGGGGAGGACTTTAACCCGAGCCAGGGTCCCATTGATCCAGAGCTGGTGATGATATCTGGTGGCGGGAGGTCCCATGGCTCCATAACCATTAGAGATGGACTTATCCGTTGTCCTAGCACTCTCCCGGAGATCAAGGCGCGCCAGTCGAGCTCCGCTCCTGAGATAAGGCCTCGTGAACGGCCAGTGCAACTCGCCATCAAGGTTAGTGATACGTACTCAGCTATCTTTCTCCATTACATTGTGTGCGCTTCCATCAATGATTACAAAGGGTCATGTGAGTGGTGTTGCAGGCTGCTATACAGAGTGAGAGAGATAGAACGGAGAAACTTCTGGCGGAGGCGGCGGAGAGGCAGCGGGAGTTGGAGGAGAGGACGACAAAGATGATGGAGGAGGAGAGGGCACGGAATGACATGTAGGCAAGGGCCATGTACGAGCTCCTTGTGGTAAGTTTCTTCTGCAGATTAGCCAAAACATTCATGTAGTGTTTGTCTCATTACTAACTAGTATGACTGAGTCGTCAAAACCAAATGTGCAGTCTGTGTGCGAGAAGACCGGTCAGACCGCTCCGCCGATCCCAGTGATTGCTCCTGGGACCACGGTGAGTTTAATTTGAATGGACATTACTTGCTAGTCTTAACATTTGAGTGTCATCATGCTAACAAGACATTGGAAATGATCTTTGGTGCAGCGTAACTCCAGACAAGAATTGCACGATCCTTCTCCAGCTATCGACACGAGCCAGCCCGCTCCTACACCTCCTGGATCATGGTAAGTTTATCTAGTGTTTTGCTTAACACATGCATAAAGACCTAGACTTAGCTTTATTTCCTCCAATGCTTACCATAATGACCTGGACTTAGCTTCTTCTCCTCCAAAATGACTTAATAAGCTTACTGACCTCCAAAACCATCCATTTTACCTAAGTTAGCTCTAAAACGATCTGTACTTAGCTTACTTATGTCAAAAATTGCATAATTAGCTTAGTTAGCTCATAAACGATCCATTTTACCTAAGTTAGCTCTAAAATGACCCATTTTACCTTGGTTACCTTATAAATGATCCAGTTCATCCAAGTTAGCTCAAAAATGACCCATTTTACCTAGATTAGCTCCTAAATGATCCATTTTACCTACGTTAGCTTTAAAATGACCCATTTCACCTAGGTTAACTCCAAAATGACCCATCTTACCTAGGTTATCTCATAAACGATCCATTTCAACTAATTTAGCTCATAAACGATCCATTTCACCAAGTTAGCTCAAAAACAATCCATTTCACCTAAATTAGCTCTTAAATGATCCATTTCACCTAAGTTAGCTCAAAAAGATCCATTTCAACTAAATTAGCTCATAAATGATCCATTTCACCTAAGTTAGCTAAAAAACGATCCATTTCAACTAAGTTAGCTCATAAATGATCCATTTCACCTAAGTTAGCTAAAAAACGATCCATTTCACCTTAGTTACCTCAAAAACAATCCATTTGACCTTAGTTAGCTCATAAACGACCCATTTCAACTAAGTTAGCTCATAAATGATCCATTTCACCTTAGCTAGCTCATAAACGACCCATTTCAACTTAGTTAGATCATATATGATCCATTTCACGTAAGTTAGCTCATAAATGACATACTCTTATTGTTCTAGTCTTCTTCTTGTTCTACTCTTCTTGTTCTAGTCTTGTTCTTGTTCTACTCTTCTTGTTCTAGTCTTCTTATTCTAGTCACCTATTTCTAACTTTCTTATTTTTCATTTTGCAGATTTCATTCACTTGACGAAAGCTTGCATAGATGGAGTGCTCCTTATCCCTTTCTCTGTTTCTTTTGTATCGTTGAACTATGCATGTATCGTTGGATGAAACTATTGTAATATATATGGTTGGATGCCTCTATGTTGAACTTGCTATGTATGATGGAACTATGCATGGAACTTGGTATGGTTCGATGGAACTATGCGTGTATGATGAAGTTATGTGTTGGATATCTTATATGTTTGCTCTGTAATTGCCTTGTGAATATATCTATATATGTCATATATATTTGCTGTGAAAATTGTTGGATTTAATAAACAACAGAAAAAGAGCCAATATGCAGGCTCTTTGCCGTCTGCCACTGACGGCAACAGGCTCTTTGCCGTCTGCCGCGGACGGCAAAGAAGACACGTGGCATCCAGCTGTGCTTCCTGGGAGCTGACCCATTTGGTCAGTTTGCCTATAGTGGCAGACGGCAAAGAGTAAACGAGTTTGCCGTCAGCGGCGGACGGCAAAGGCCTGCCATGTAGTGACGTGTAGATGACATCATACGGCGGACGGCAAAGACACTAGAAAGTTTGCCGTTTGCCGCGGATGGCAAAGGCACTAGAAAGTTTGCCGTCAGCGGCGGACGGCAAAGGCCTGCCGTTAGCCACTTAACGGATTGACAGCACAATTATTGTCGTCCGCTCTCTTTGACGTTCGCGGCAGACGGCAAAGGGCCTTTGCCGTCAGCCGCCAGGAAGCAGACGGCAAAGTAGCTCTTTACCGTAGCCTACTTTGCCGGAGCCTTTTGCCGTCCGCGGCTGACGGCAAAGGTCTTTGCCGTCCGCCGTTCATGCCTTTGCCGTCCGCCGTGGTAGACGGCAAAATAGCTGATTCCTGTAGTGACATTTTGTTTGACCGTTGACACGAGGGACCCACATCTGACCTTCTATCCTGTTATTCCCCCTCAAATCATTATTTTTCCTGAACATTACTTCAAACAACACTGATGCATGTTCATCGGTGGCGCCGGTGATGAGCGAGTTGGCCGCCGCTCCGCCGGACTGGCCGGACGCCGCGCGGGCCTCCGCACGGGTTGGCAGGCTAGCCCGAGCGTGACTCACGAGCGAGCAAGCCGCCGCGCTGGCCTTCGCTCGAGCCAGATGGCTGGCCTTAGTGCGGCACGCGCGAACAAGCCGCCGCGCCGCCATGCCAATCTAGCTAGCAAACCTTGGAGACAAGCAGCTGGACGGAGCTATCTTGGCTAGCTAGCAGCCGCGAGCGCCGGACGGGGCTGGCATCGGGGCTGCCGCAAGATGGGCTCCGCACCGCCGGCGGTTTTGACCTCGCCTTCTGCCGGCGGTGGTAGCTGCGTCCCATGGCTGAGGATGACTAGGTGGATGGGCCGGAGGTAGGAGGTCACTCGGGGAGTTTTGTGCAGACTGACATGTAGGTCCCACAAGTCATAACGCCCGGTCGAATAGAAGGCGTTAACTTAATTGGCGACATGGGCCATGTTTTGATACTCTAAGTCAGAGGTTAGAGTTATATTCTAACCCTGAACTAACTCTAACCAAAGTGGTGTTTGGATGGCAGGGTTAGATGGACAACAAATGTATCCAAACAGGGCCATGGGTTGAAACGTGCCTATAATGGCACTTTGTAGAGTACTCGTTTCTTGGTAGGGCTGGTTGGTAAGAGCATGTACAATGGTTGATAAGGTAGTCTTATCTTAAGTCTGCCATGTATGCAAGTGGTAGTAGTTTCTTGGCATTATTAGTGGTTTCTTGCATTATTAGGGGTTTCTTCTAAGGAACAATGTACTACTAGCGACAAAAGGCGATTCTAGGTTGCGTTGTACTCCAACGAGTACTACTAGTGGTCGCGGGAGTGTATACCTCGTTTTGTGGGATCGATCCCAGCCGAAGGCACGGCGGCCTTTTTTTTAAATAGTAACTTCGCTGCGAGCCAATATTTTACACGGGTAGTTTGAGTTTTGAAGTCAAACGGACGTGTGGCACCACAATCTGGGTGCATTGGATAGCCTAGCCACGTGAACGGGTTTTCCTTCCCAGCATCTCGTGGCTCGCGTGCTCACCCTAGCCGCACCTCGCTTGCAGCTTCCTCATCAGCTAGTAGCATATTTAAACTAGCGCCTCCCAATTAAGCCCGAGGAGCCAGAAAAGCCTGGCGGGGCATTGGGAACCGTGCAATATTGGCTCTGTACGTAAAGTGCTCTACTACTACTCTATAGCTTGTGGTGTTGCACGCATGGACTTCACTCCATTATCGGCTCTACTATAAAAGAAATTCCTCTTGATGTGTTTTTTTGAAACGGAGGCAAAAGCTTTGCTTCATCTCATTCATAAAGAAGGAACTACTAACAAAGTTCGACGAGATCCATTACACCTCCACAAATGGAAGCGAAAAGCCTAGTCTCGCTGTATCAAATAATTCAAATGTTCTGCCCCCACAGTAACCGTCGCTGATAAATAGGCTGCTAGTGTGTGTGTGTGAGAGGAGCTGCTGAGTAGGCCAGCTACGTGAGAGGAGCGGCTAAATAGAGCACCGAGAGTACCCACTAGGCCACTACACAGGTGTACTTTCCCTGCATTGATAGTACATCGATGGTTCTAGAGAACAGTAGTACCCTCCACTTCCAACTGTAGCTCCTTGGCCTTGAGATTCAAGAGTTCAAAACTGGTGCACTATACTAGAAGTACAGTACATCGCACTACTAGTTGAGAAAGTAGTACTAGTACTGCTATAGTACGAGTACGTACTCCTCCGTCACATAATGTAAGACATTTTTTGACAGTAGTTGGCGTGTACAAGAAAAAGCAAAAACATACCCAAAATTTCTTAATTCACGCCAAAAAATACTAGCTAGTGCCAAAAATTTCTTACTAGTGCTATTATTTACAGTATAATGCAATCCCATAACGTCCCATAATGCTAGTACTAGTAGTAAATAATAGCCTCACCCCTTCGTTAAGGAACGATCTACAGTTGGAAGGGACAAGGCCTTGCGGTTACTACGCTCTTATCTCATCCTCGCCAGTTCCCCTCCCCCCGAAGAGAAGGCAGTTCGTTGCTGCTCCCATGGATTCGCCAGGCGGTTCTCCTCCTCGTCGGGGCTGGGAGACCTTGGATGACGATCCTCTGGGAGAAATCACACGCTGCTCCGACGTCCTCACTGCCGCAAGACTCGGTGCTTCCTGCACCAACTTTTTCAAGACGGTGCTTAAACAGGCTTGGGAAAAGGCCATGCTTGTTGGTCTTCCATGCGTCCTCGAGGAGAAGGTTCTTCTATGGGACAATCCTTCGAAGAGTCCACCGCTCCCTGGCCATGGTTGCACGTTGACTCCGCTAGAGTTGCCGACATTGAGAGGTAGTCGGATTTTGTCCGATGAGCAGGTCAGTAATGGAGTTTAATCATGTAGTACTTAGTTATTCCATTTCCATCCCGTAATTTCTCTGCTGCCCACCATCTTATATATAGGTCTGGGTCGGTGCCAACAAAGATTGGCTTGCATACCTCCGGCCGGATACCACCATCCACAGCAGTGCGGCCGTTCCGGTAGACCCCTTCTCCACCATTGGTTTCAGCCTTCAGGACTGGCTGGGCTTGAATACGTATGATGATGCCTACATGAGATTGAAGAAGATAGAAATTGCAGACCCGCCGACAAAGCGACGCAGCTACGACGATTACTATCTCATCATGGTGTTCGACATAAGGATTGCCATCAATGCAAGAGGCAGTATCGGCAGAGGCTGGTGCATGTTGGCGGCGGCAGATTTGTCCCCCTACACGTTCGAAGACGTCGTGCGCCATCTAGGTCGCATCTTCGCGGTGATAAGCCAGGGGACTTGTTTCATCTGGTTGCCATCCTACGGTACGGGAGATTACAAACGGAATGCACAAACAATCATTTGCATCCCTAACGGTACTCCATTATTTTGCAGGGACCAGTCATCCCCCGATCAAAAAAAGATCGTCGATCCTAGATGTGCATTTGCATCTGTGATTCGGTCTAACCTGGAACCTTGTAGCTGACTTTGGCATATTGGGATCAACTATCTTAGCAGTCGTTACCCATGGTACCACTGATGTGCAACATGGTCACACAATCTACCACGATCGGACCGTCACCATCTACCCAGGTATTCCATTTTTTAACCCTCTCGCCTTCTCTTTCATTGTTGTACTAGTACTCTACTTACTAGTACTAGTAGGAGTACTTTTTACCTTGGAGGACGCGTATAGCTAGCTAGGCCCTTGAAGACTTGAACCCACTAGCTGCCACCATTTTTGTTTTTCCATGTCTTACTATCTCATCCATGTAGCCAAGAGTGGCTATATATAATAAGCCGGTTATTTTACTTCCTCTATACCGGAGTAGTACTATTTGCTGTACAGTATAACTGATCGCCATATTTGAGCACAACATTATTATGCATGGACCTTGACTATGTACGTCACCATGTGTCCAGATCTGAGATGCCGCGTGTACCAAATGAACGACACCGATTTCGACCCCCGTGATGCTACGTGGGTGCCGAGGAACACTCTTGGAGAGTACTCGCTTTTCATTGGGGCAGCTACCCCATTGTGAAGCGGATGCCACCTTCCGTGCACGACACGGAAGGCCTGCCGTTCATGAAGCATGGTTGTGTCTTCAGTGCGCACCGCCGGATGAACGACATGCTGGGACACGCTATCCCTGATTTATACTGCTTCTGCTTGGATGAGTCTCCATCGTGTGGAACCTGACTAGAAAGCTGCGACAATGATTCCCGTTGACCACCGCTATGGATCGTGCCATCCACGAAGAACACTTGGGACTGGAACCTGGAGGAGGACATGTAGCCCATCTATAACGTGTAAGTGGAGTACGGTAAATTGTGAACGGTAGCGCTGTGAACATATGTAGACTAGTCGTGCACAAATTTATCACATGAATTGGAGATGAACTTGTGTGGCATACTGGCATTTGTCCTTTAGAATTTATTACTAGTAAATGTGTTATGTGTACGTGCAACTTGTGTGGTTGTTGCACGGGTTCCAACACGCTCTTTGAGAAAAAAGGTGGCACAACTTTGGATATATGTGACGTGGCGGCATCATATAGTAGCATCGTTCACTATAGTTGTAGTACACTCCTACTAGGACGACAACTCCTATAAAACCTTGCGCTTGGCTCTTTGCCTCTTCGGGAGGTTCAACAGTTCGTACTCGTGTGAACCTTGCACTTGGCTCTTCGCCTCTTCGGAAGGTCCAACAATGATGATACTACAGTACAATATGCTTCTGGTAATCTGACACCGATTGAGCTGCTGCATGTCCACCGCGAGGGCGAGGGCGATGGAGAGGGAGAGGGAGAGGGCGCTGTAGTCAAAACCCTCTCCTCGTCCTGTGAACCACCGCATGCGTGGGCGAGGGAGAGGTGTAGTAAGGAAGCTTCTCCTCGCTCGGCGAGTTGACGGGACAAATCAAAGCAGTACTAGTACTAGTCCATACTGCGTCCTTTCCGGTTAATATGGCTTAATTTGAAACGAGAAAAATACACTGGCAGTCAACGTATGTAACAATACGCTCTTTACGGTCACTATATATAGTTTTGCGGTGATTATACGACCACTAGCTCATCGTAGAGCACCCTATTGCACCCTACTGACCGGCCACATAGTCGACGTGGCACTTTGTTGACTGGTTAAATTGTCACCTGGTTTCTGGGTCCCACTTGTTAGTTGGCAGAGCAAAGAAATCAGTTAAACAAAACTTTACGCAGGCGCGACAGGCGTCCAACCCTTGCGCGCGAACCACCCTGGCTGTGTATGTGAGTGCATGCACGTGTACTTCGTCGGTCTTCCAACAAAGAGTGTACATCGGCTAAAAAACATAGAGTGTAAGTACATCTACACTTCCAATGCATTTAGCCTTTAATCTAAATCGATATTGATTGACTAATGCACCAACTTGTGCTCTAGGTATAGGCTACATGTCTATCCTTAATTACAACATGCAATGACCTTCATTTAATCTTCTTCTCTCAATGGTCGCATGCACACATAGGTCTGCTACTTTTGGGCGTTAATTATGCCCTGGTCAATGTGTAAATCTTTAAATGTACAGTCTTTCACGGACGTAGGGAGTAGGTTGAGCACTTGAGCGTGAGCGTGTGTGTTGTGTCGTGTGCTGTGTGCGGCATGGGTGCGTGAGTGTTGCGTGCATCCATGTGTACGTGTGAGTGTTGCATGTTGCATGCATGCATGCTTGCATGGGGCTTACTCCCTCCCATTGACATGTTCATATTTCAAGCTTCCTCTGTTCCCTCCATATGGTGATACTCCCTCTGTTCCCAAATACGGAGTAAATTCCTCCCTCTGTTCCCAAATACGGAGTATTTGTCTTTCTAGAAATTTCAACAAGTGACTACGTACGGAGCAAAATGAGTGAAGTGAGCGTAGAGGCATAGGGATACTGTAGAAAGGAAGTCTTCGCGATCCATTATTCCCCATCTCGGTCAACGGGAACTATTCAACTAGTCTTCACAGTGAAGTGACAATACACGCTGCAGCAGATGGGACACTTAATTAATAAGCTGAACCAGTGTGTTGGTGTTACTAAATCAGCCTTACCCAGTACTGCCATCATGTTTGCCAGTAGAGCATGCTTCTGTGCTCCATTAACTGACATATGGGCCCTCTTGTGGTAGACTCACATGTCATCGGTGTAACTATTTACACTCCGAAGGATAGTATATCCTGGTAGTAGTACTAGTAGAATTGAGATTTAATGCACTTTCTTCTCCGTCCTCCACTCTTCTTCCTCCTCTCTTCTTATTCCTCCTCTCTTCCCCATCGTCGACCACCATTTCCCCCCGCTCACTGCTCGCCCGCCCGCGCTATCTTCCTTGGTAGCTCGCGCGTACCATATCCCCCCGCTCACTGCTCGGCGATACGTCTCCAACGTATCTATAATTCTTGATTGTTCCATGCTATTATATTATCTCTTTTGGATGTTTAATGGGCTTTACTAAACACTTTTATATTATGTTTGGGACTAACCTATTAACCGGAGGCCCAACCCAAATTGCTGTTTTCTTGCCTATTTCAGTGTTTCAAAGAAAAGGAATATCAAACGGAGTCCAAACGCAATGAAACCTTCGGGAAAGTTATTTTTGGAACGGAAGCAATCCAGGAGAGTTGGAGTAGACGCCAGGGAAGCTTCGAGGAAGCCACGAGGCAGTGAGGCGCGCCCTACCCCCTGGGCGCGCCCCCACCCTCGTGGGCCCCTCGTGGCTCCCCTCACCGACTTCTTTCGCCTATATATGTCCATATACCCTAAAAACATCGGGGAGCAGAATAGATCGGGAGTTCCGCTGCCGCAAGCCTCTGTAGCCACCAAAAACCAATCGGGATCCTGTTCCGGCACCCTGCCGGAGGGGGGATCCGTCACCAGTGGCCATCTTCATCATCCCGGCGCTCTCCATGACGAGGAGGGAGTAGTTCACCCTCGGGGCTGAGGGTATGTACCAGTAGCTATGTGTTTGATCTCTCTCTCTCTCTCTCTCTCTCGTGTTCTTGAGGTGGTACGATGTGGATGTATCGCGAGCTTTGCTATTATAGTTGGATCTTACGATGTTTCTCCCCCTCTACTCTCTTGTAATGGATTGAGTTTTCCCTTTGAAGTTATCTTATCGGATTGAGTCTTTAAGGATTTGAGAACACTTTATGTATGTCTTGCATGTGCTTATCTGTGGTGACAATGGGATATTCACGTGATCCACTTGATGTATGTTTTGGTGATCAACTTGCGGGTTCCGCTCGTGAACTTATGCATAGGGGTTGGCACATGTTTTCGTCTTGATTCTCCGGTAGAAACTTTGGGGCACTCTTTGAAGTTCTATGCGTTGGTTGAATAGATGAATCTGAGATTGTTTGATGCATATCGTATAATCATACCCACGGATACTTGAGGTGACATTGGAGTATCTAGGTGACATTAGGGTTTTGATTGATTTGTGTCTTAAGGTGTTATTCTAGTACGAAATCTACGACAGATCGATCCAAAAGAATAACTTTGAGGTGGTTTCATACCCTACAATAATCTCTTCGTTTGTTCTCCGCTATTAGTGACTTTGGAGTGACTCTTTGTTGCATGTTGAGGGATATTTCTGTGATCCAATTATGTTATTATTGTTGAGAGAACTTGCACTAGTGAAAGTATGAACCCTAGGCCTTGTTTCCTAGCATTGCAATACCGTTTACGCTCATTTTTATCGCTTGCTACCTTGCTGTTTTGATATTTTCAGATTACAAAAACCTATATCTACCATCCATATTGCACTTGTATCACCATCTCTTCGCCGAACTAGTGCACCTATATAATTTACCATTGTATTGGGTGTGTTGGGGATACAAGAGACTCTTTGTTATTTGGTTGCAGGGTTGTTTGAGAGAGACCATCTTCATCCTACGCCTCCCACGGATTGATAAACCTTAGGTCATCCACTTGAGGGAAATTTGCTACTGTCCTACAAACCTCTGCACTTGGAGGCCCAACAACATCTAAAAGAAGAAGGTTGCATAGTAGACATCAAGCAGTTTCTGGCGCCATTTCGGGGGAGGTGAATGCTTGAAGGTATATCTTTAGATCTTGCAATCGAATCTTTTAGTTTCTTGTTTTATCACTAGTTTAGTCTATAAAAGAAAACTATGAAAAAATGGAATTGAGGGTGCCTCATATGCTTCATCTTTTTAATATCTTTCATGAGAATAAGGATTCCGATAATTGTGCTCAATTGCTATAGGAAGAATGCATTAGAATGTTTGGCACTAAATCTCTGAATGATGAGCATGATTGCAATGTTGTTAGTATGAACTCTTTGAATATCCATAGTACTAATGATGATTGCACTAGTCATGATGAAAATGTCTCTTATAAGCATGTCAATTTCTGTGGAGTTCATAGAGCTTGCAAGTAGACACCAAATAGGGAAACTAGATTTTGCAAGAGGCATAAGTATTTGGAAACTAAATGGTTGTAAGAAAGGGTAGATGTTTGTGCTGAAAATTCAAACTTTCCTTGCTGTCCTTGCGAACTTTGCAATGAACGTGATCATTTCAATACCCAATGCAAATTGTTTCATGATCGTATCGTGTCCGAAAATTGTGATGACTTGATTTTCCTTGCGCATCATAATGAACTTAGTTTTCTTTTGGGTTATGAAGAAATGATACGTGTAACTAAGGATCTTCCATAATTTGTCCTTGATAAAGTTCTTGATTTTGATCTAGAAGAAATTTTTATGTATTGTGCGGTGAATTGCATTGAAAATCCTTATATTGCCAATTACATAAAGACTAGAAAACAAATAGAAGATGAAGAGAATACTAACGAAAGGGAAGAGACTTCCCAATATCCTCCTATTATTTCTTATAATGAATCAGGTAACGAGGAGGAGCCTTCTATTCAACCAATCTCATTAATAAGGAGCTCAAAAAATAGGGTTAAACCCACACATGATGTGAAGAAGAAAAAGAAAAGATGGAGAAGCAAAGGTAGAAAGGTATCCCTCCCAAATGATGTTGCTCCTATTACTCATTGTGATGATGATAATTGCTATACCATTGGTGCTATCCATTCTATTAATGATGATAGTGATTATGCTTATGATATGAAAAGGCCCAAGCTTGGGGATGCTATGTTTGATGAGAATGACAAGTTTGAGAATATATTTGCTGAAATTAATGTTTGTCCCAAGCTTGGGGATGCTATGTTTAATGAAGATGATGTTATTAGCCTCCCAAGTTTTGATATGCAAATTTGTTATGATAGCATGCCTCCTACTTATGATGATTATATTGATGAAAGTGGGTTTGGAAGAGTGTCAACTTTAGGAAGTAATGATCCCACTATTTTGTAGGATGTTGAATCTTATTGTGGTAATTATGAAAGTGGATTTGGAGAGGTCATGACTTTATTTAGTAATGATTCCACTATCTTGGAAGAGGTTTCAATTGATTATGATGAGAACAAAGTTGCTACTTATGATGATTATTGTGATGATACTTATGCTATAAAAAGTAGTGATGATTATATTTATAAAACTTGTCATGATTATGATTACCCTTTTTCTGAACATTACTCTTTTAATGTGGAAACAATTTATAGTATTCGAGTCTCTTATGATACTCCGACTATTCTGAATGAGAAGAATTTTGCTTATGTGGAGAGTAATAAAATTTCTATGCTTGTAGATCATGAAAAGAATGCTTTAGGTGCTGGTTATATTGTTGAATTCGTTCATGCTACTGAAAATTATTATGAGGAGGAATTTATGCTTGTACGAATTGCAATAATACCAAGTTTCATCTCTATGTGCTTAAAGTTTTGAAGTTATGCTTGTTTTGCTTTCCTATGCTAGTTGATTATTGTTCCCATAAGTTGTTTGCTCACAAAATCCCGATGCATAGGAAGTGTGTTAGACTTAAATGTGCTAGTCATATTCTTCATGATGCTCTCTTTATGTTTCAATTCTTATCTTTTATGTGAGCATCATTGAAATCATCATGCCTAGCTAGGGGCGTTAAATGTTAGCGCTTGTTGGGAGGCAACCCAATTTTATTTTAGTTCTTTTCCTTTTGCTCCTGCTTAGTAATAATAATCTATCTAGCCTCTGGTTAGATGTGGTTTTATGTTTTAATTAGTGTTTCTGCCAAGTAGAACCTTTGGGAAGACTTGGGTGAAGTCTTTATGATCATGCTGTAAAAAACAAAAACTTTAGCGCTCACGAGATTAGCTGCCATTTTTTACTGGAGAGTGATTTTAAGTTGATTATTTTTGCAGATTATTAATAGACAAATTCCTCAGGTCCACCAATTTATTTCAGAATTTGTGGAGTTCCAGAAGTATACGTTTGATACATATTACTACAGACTGTTCTGTTTTTGACAGATTCTGTTTTCTATGTGTTGTTTGCTTATTTTGATGAATCTATGAGTAGTATCGGAGGGTATGAACCATAGAGAAGTTGGAATTAATAAGATATTACACCAATATGAATTTAGAGTGAGTTAAAAACAGTACCTAAGTGGTGGTTTTATTTTCTTATACTAACGGAGCTTATGAGTTTTCTGTTGAGTTTTGTGTTGTGAAGTTTTCAAGTTTTGGGTAAAGATTCGATGGACTATGGAATATGGAGTGGCAAGAACCTAAGCTTGGGGATGCCCAAGGCAGCCCAAGGCAATATTCAAGGATGACGAAGAGCCTAAGCTTGGGGATGCCCCAGAAGGCATCCCCTCTTCCGTCTTCATTCATCGATAACTTTACTTGGAGCTATATTTTTATTCACCACATGATATGTGTTTTGCTTGGAGCGTCATTTTATTTTCTTTTGTTTTGCTTGCTGTTTGAATAAAATACCAAGATCTGAAATTCTTAAATGTTAGAGAGTCTTCACATAGTTGCATAATTATTTAACTACTCATTGATCTTCACTTATATCTTTTGGAGTAGTTTGTCATTTGCTCTAGTGCTTCACTTATATCTTTTTAGAGCACGACAGTGGTTATATTTTGAAGATATAGATGAACTCTCATGCTTCACTTATATTATTTTGAGAGTCTTTAGAACAGCATGGTAATTTGCTTTGGTTCTGAATCTAGTCCTAATATGATGGGCATCCAAGATGGGTATAATAAAAAATTTCATATAAAGTGCATTGAATATTATGAGAAGTTTGATTCCTTATGATTGTTTTGAGATATGAAGATGGTGATATTAGAGTCATGCTAGTGAGTAGTTGTGAATTCAAGAGATACTTGTGTTAAAGTTTGTGACTCCCGTAGCATGCACGTATGGTGAACCGTTATGTGATGAAGTCGGAGCATGATTTATTTATTGATTGTCCTCCTTATGAGTGGCGGTCGGGGACGGGCGATGGTCTTTTCCTACCAATCTATCCCCCTAGGAGCATGCGCGTAGTACTTTGTTTCGATAACTAATAGTTTTTTGCAATAAGTATGTGAGTTCTTTATGGCTAATGTTGATTCCATGGATTATACGCACTCTCACCTTCCACCATTGCTAGCCTCTCTAACACCGCGCACCTTTCGCCGGTATCAATCACCCACCATATACCTTCCTCAAAACAGCCACCATACCTACCTATTATGGCATTTCCATAGCCATTCCGAGATATATTGCCATGCAACTTACCACCATTCCGTTTATTATGACACGCTCCATCATTGTCATATTGCTTTGCATGATCATGTAGTTGACTTCATATTTGTGGCAAACCCACCTTCATAATTCTTTCATACATGTCACTCTTGATTCATTGCACATCTTGGTACACCGCCGGAGGCATTCATATAGAGTCATATTTTGTTCTAAGTATTGAGTTGTAAGTAAATAAAAATGTGATGATCATCATTATTAGAGCATTGTCCCAAGTGAGGAAAGGATGATGGAGACTATGATTCCCCCACAAGTCGGGATGAGACTCCGGACAAAAAAAAAGAAAAAAAAGAAAAAAAGAGGCCATAAAAAAGGCCCAAATAAAAAAAATGAGAGTAAAAGAGAGAAGGGACAATGCTACTATCCTTTTACCACACTTGTGCTTCAAAGAAGCACCATGATCTTCATGCTAGAGAGTCTCCTATGTTGTCACTTTCATATACTAGTGGGAATCTTTCATTATAGAACTTGGCTTGTATATTCCAATGATGGGCTTCCCCAAAATGCCCTAGGTCTTCGTGAGCAAGCAAGTTGGATGCACACCCACTTAGTTTCTTTTGTTGAGATTTCATACACTTATAGCTCTAGTGCATCTGTTGCATGGCAATCCCTACTCACTCACATTAATATCTATTGATGGGCATCTCCATAGCCCGTTGTGTTGGGGAATGTAGTAATTTCAAAATTTCCTACGCACACGCAAGATCATGGTGATGCATAGCAACGAGAGGGGAGAGTGTTGTCCACGTACCCTCGTAGACCGAAAGCGAAAGCGTTAACACAACGCGGTTGATGTAGTCGTACGTCTTCATGATCCGACCGATCAAGTACCGAACGCACGGCACCTCCGAGTTCAGCACACGTTCAGCTCGATGACGTCCCTCGAACTCCGATCCAGCCGAGTGTTGAGGGAGAGTTTCGTCAGCACGACGGCGTGGTGACGATGATGATGTTCTACCGACGCAGGGCTTCGCCTAAGCACCGCTACGATATTATCGAGGTGGATTATGGTGGAGGGGGGCACCGCACACGGCTAAGAGATCAAGAGATCAATTGTTGTGCCTATGGGGTGCCCCCTACCCCCGTATATAAAGGAGCAAGGGGGGAGGCGGCCGGCCTAGGAGGAGGGCGCGCCAAGGGGGGAGTCCTACTCCCACCGGGAGTAGGACTCCTCCTTTCCTTGTTGGAGTAGGAGAAGGGAAGGGAGAAGGAGAAGGAAGGAAGGGGGCGCCCCCCTCCCTAGTCCAATTCGGACTAGTCCATGGGGAGGGGTGCGGCTACCCTTTGGGGCCTTTCTCTCCTTTCCCGTATGGCCCATTAAGGCCCAATACGAATTCCCGTAACTCTCCGGTACTCCAAAAAATACCCGAATCACTCGGAACCTTTCCGATGTCCTAATATAGTCGTCCAATATATCCATTTTTACGTCTCAACCATTTCGAGACTCCTCGTCATGTCCCCGATCTCATCCAGGACTCCGAACTCCTTCGGTACATCAAAACTCATAAACTCATAATAAAACTGTTATCGTAACGTTAAGCGTGTGGACCCTACGGGTTCGAGAACCATGTAGACATGACCGAGACACGTCTCCGGTCAATAAACAATAGCGGAACCTGGATGCTCATATTGGCTGCCACATATTCTACAAAGATCTTTATCGGTCAAACCGCATAACAACATACGTTGTTCCCTTTGTCATCGGTATGTTACTTGCCCGAGATTCGATCGTCGATATCTCAATACCTAGTTCAATCTCATTACCGGCAAGTCTCTTTACTCGTTCCGTAATACATCATCCCGCAACTAGCTCATTAGTTGCAATGCTTGAAGGCTTATAGTGATGTGCATTACCGAGTGGGCCCAGAGATACCTCTCCGACAATCGGAGTGACAAATCCTAATCTCGAAATACGCCAACCCAACAAGTACCTTCGGAGACACCTGTAGAGCACCTTTATAATCACCCAATTACGTTGTGACATTTGGTAGCACACAAAGTGTTCCTCCGGTAAACGGGAGTTGCATAATCTCATAGTCATAGGAACATGTATAAGTCATGAAGAAAGCAATAGCAACATACTAAACGATCGAGTGCTAAGCTAACGGAATGGGTCAAGTCAATCACATCATTCTCCTAATGATGTGATCCCGTTAATCAAATGACAACTCATGTCTATGGCTAGGAAACATAACCATCTTTGATCAACAGGCTAGTCAAGTAGAGGCATACTAATGACACTCTGTTTGTCTATGTATTCACACATGTATCAAGTTTCCGGTTAATACAATTCTAGCATGAATAATAAACATTTATAATGATATAAGGAAATAAATAATAACTTTATTATTGCCTCTAGGGCATATTTCCTTCACGTTGATACGCCTAGTTGATGTGAGACTATCTTCTCCTTTTTGTCTTATCCACAACCACCATTCTATTCCACCTATAGTGCTATGTCCATGGCTCACGCTCATGTATTCCGTGAAAGTTGAAAAGGTTTGAGAACAACAAAAGTATGAAACACTTGGCTTGTCATCGGGGTTGTGCATGATTTAAATATTTTGTGTGATGAAGATTGAGCATAGCCAGACTATATGATTTTGCAGGGATAGCTTTCTTTGGCCATGTTATTTTGAGAAGATATGATTGCTTTGTTAGTATGCTTGAAGTATTATTGTTTTCATGTCAATATTAAACTTTTGTTTTGAATCTTATGGATCTGAATATTCTTGTCACAATAAAGAGGATTACATTGATAAATATGTTAGGTAGCATTCCACATCAAAAATTCTGTTTTTATCATTTACCTACTTGAGGACGAGCAGGAATTAAGCTTGGGGATGCTGATACGTCTCCAACGTATCTATAATATTTGATTGTTCCATGCTACTATATTATCTCTTTTGGATGTTTAATGGGCTTTACTAAACACTTTTATATTATTTTTGGGACTAACCTATTAACCGAAAATTTCTGTTTTCTTGCCTATTTCAGTGTTTCAAAGAAAAGGAATATCAAACGGAGTCCAAACGGAATGAAACCTTTGGGGAAACTTATTTTTGGAACGGAAGCAATCCAGGAGACTTGGAGTAGACGTCAGGGAAGCTTCGAGGAAGCCACGAGGCAGGGAGGCGCGCCCTACCACCTGGACGCTCCCCCCACCCTCGTGGGCCCCTCGTGGCTCCCCTCACCGACTTCTTTCGCATATATATGTCCATATACCCTAAAACATCGGGGATTAGAATAGATCGGGAGTTCCGCCACCGCAAGCCTCTGTAGCCACCAAAAACCAATCGGGACCCTGTTCCGGCACCCTGCCGGAGGGGGGATCCCTCACCGGTGGCCATCTTCATCATCCCGACGCTCTCCATGACGAGGAGGGAGTAGTTCACCCTCGGGGCTGAGGGTATGTACCAGTAGCTATGTGTTTGATCTCTCTCTCGTGTTCTTGAGGTGGTACGATCTTGATGTATCGCGAGCTTTGCTATTATAGTTGGATCTTATGATGTTTCTCCCCCTCTACTCTCTTGTAATGGATTGAGTTTTCCCTTTGAAGTTATCTTATCGGATTGAGTCTTTAAGGATTTGAGAACACTTTATGTATGTCTTGCATGTGCTTATCTGTGGTGACAATGGGATATTCACGTGATCCACTTGATGTATGTTTTGGTGATCAACTTGCGGGTTCCGCTCATGAACTTATGCATAGGGGTTGGCACACATTTTCGTCTTGATTCTCCGGTAGAAACTTTGGGGCACTCTTTGAAGTTCTATGCGTTGGTTGAATAGATGAATCTGAGATTGTTTGATGCATACGTATAATCATACCCACGGATACTTGAGGTGACATTGGAGCATCTACGTGACATTAGGGTTTTGATTGATTTGTGGCTTAACATGTTATTCTAGTACGAAATCTATGATAGATCGATCCGAAAGAATAACTTTGAGGTGGTTTCGTACCCTACAATAATCTCTTCGTTTGTTCTCCGCTATTAGTGACTTTGGAGTGACTCTTTGTTGCATGTTGAGGGATAATTATGTGATCCAATTATGTTATTATTGTTGAGAGAACTTGCACTAGTGAAAGTATGAACCCTAGGCCTTGTTTCCTAGCATTGCAATACCGTTTACGCTCATTTTTATCGCTTGCTACCTTGCTGTTTTGATATTTTCAGATTACAAAAACCTATATCTACCATCCATATTGCACTTGTATCACCATCTCTTCGCCGAACTAGTGCACCTATACAATTTACCATTGTATTGGGTGTGTTGGGGACACAAGAGACTCTTTGTTATTTGGTTGCAGGGTTGTTTGAGAGAGACCATCTTCATCCTACGCCTCCCACGGATTGATAAACCATAGGTCATCCACTTGAGGGAAATTTGCTACTGTCCTACAAACCTCTGCACTTGGAGGCCCAACAACATCTACAAGAAGAAGGTTGCATAGTAGACATCACTCGGCCACACAAGGAGAAGCTTCTTCGCTCGCCCGCCCGAATCCACTTCCCCGCTGGCTCGCAGGCACCGAAAACCCCAATGGCAGAACTGACTGACACGCAGAGCCGCGATTGGAATTCCCTCCCCGATGTTCTCTTGGAGAGGATCTGTAATCGTATGGACCTACTCAGCACCGTCCGTCTGGCTGCATCCTCGGTGTCTTTGTACCGTCTACTCGTCTGCAACCGGCCGTCTCTTTTCAAGACACCTTGCTTCCTGATGCCCGATCCTCGCAGGTGGCCCAGACACCGACTCGACGATCCTACGGAGGTTGCCGTGGTGCCCCTCGACATGCTAGCACTACCCGTCCACCTGTCCTTCATGCGCGGCCACTACTGGGCGGGCATGAAGGCCAACTGGATCGTCCTCATCCACCAATCTGGTAGTCCGTGGCATCTCATGGATATCTACACCCAGCGAGGGATCACCCTTCCATCGTTGGATACCGCCGCCATCGAGCCTCGCGGCCTGTCGAACACTCCTGCATACTACGCACGAGACGCGTCAAGCTTTTGGCTCGACCTCTGTTTGCTGAAAGTTGTAATCTGCGAAGTGCCCACACCATCAGGAGACTACATGGATTACAAGCTCGTTGCCTTGTTCAACATGGAATTAGTCTATCTGGAATTTGGTCGTCATACATGGTTATGGCTCATCGGCAATCCTGTTGAGGCAACATTTCTGTCTGATGCTATAGTGCACAATGGCATCGTTTACGCGGTCGACGCACAACTTGGCTGCCTATACTGGTGGAATCTATCGTCGTGTAATTGTTCTATCTCATCTCATCTCATCTTTACCTTATGAATATGACTGCCTGTTCATTTTTACAAATTTAGAATAGATAGTATGTCTATAACCACATCATTCCTATATGTTCCTCTCATTTCCTAGATTTTTATGACCACACATGTTTTTGTTAGAGTTGATATGAGAACAATTGGCATGTAATGATTGTTAGAATAGATATTATGAGCATAACATCATGATTGCTATATGTTACTCTCATTTCCAAGATTTTTATAACAACGCATGTTATTGCTTAGAGTTGATATGAGAACAGTAGTAGTAAGTGCTATAGTAGAATATGAGTAGGCTCTATCATAGTTGCTTTCCTCTCATTGTTACATGATGTTTGAACCATGACACATTGCTAGAATATGAAAGCCATTGGCTTATTTTTTTAACTTGGGCTATGATTATGACCACGACATTGCAATTCTCTGTCTATGATATGTGTCACTGTTATAATAATCTTAATTCCACACATACTCTGAACATGATTGTTTATTTTTGTCCTTTTGGTCTCCAATTTGAATTGTTGCAGCAGATGCAAATGCGCCGGCCTTCATGATTCTAGGACCTGGAATCATACCAGCCGATGGGTGGTGGTTTATCGCTCGTTCAGCTGACGGCGGTCATTTGATGCTCATTCACACGTAACAAATTGACCAAACCATTACATCAAACCACATGTGGTACAATGCCTAGGGCGTTTGTGACATTGATGGCTATGGCTACTTCGTGTTCGAGAAAGATCCCAGCTCCGTTGGGCCAGGCGTATTCAACTAGAGGCGGGTTTACAGCCTCGGCAACCACTCCATGTTCCTCGGGCTCAATTATCCGATCATCCAACCAATCATTGATCATATCACCGGCGATGATTACCGTGCTATGCAACTTCCATTCGCCAGGGGGGGCTGTGTTTACACATCATACCATGAGTTTCATGAATCACCATATCCAGAGATTCGTCGACACAGCTTGTTGCCAGATAATCTTCAGTGTGTCAAAGGCATCAAGCTTCCATGCGATGGATGGCTTTTACAAACCCGACATGCGGCGATGTGGTTCATGCCAACAGCAAATATGCACAACTTGATTCGTACTGATATCTAGACTGAGCCATGTATTCTGCTGCTGTAGCACGACCCTCTTTTGTTGGATATTATGTACTGTTGTTAGTTTGAAGCACTCCTCTGGTTTGAAGGATAGATACCTTTCTGGGATCAAGTCCATCCTAACTCACCTGCGCAGGATGTATTGATAATGATGATGGAGATGCTGTGCAATATATATATATATATATATATATATATCAATTAGGATTCAAGTGCGTACTTGTTAGTTAAACCTATGGTTAAAATGTGATACTAAATACGACTAGTAAGTACTCCCTCCGTTCCAAAATAGATGACTCAACTTTGTGCTAACTTTAGTACGAAGTTAGTGCAAAGTTGAGTCATCTATTTTGGAACGGAGGGAGTAGTACAGTAGCAGTACTAGTATACGTCGGTCAAATTATTCATCATGTCCACACATTGAATTGACGTGACAACACGCTGCGCGTGAGGTGACACAAGAATCCCGGCGGCATGTTCGGGTATTCTGGACTTCAGATTTGGAGTACCACTTATCTGTCAAAATCTTTCATCATTCACTTAAAACAGTCGATTGATCATACATTGAGTACCATATAACTGGAATTAACCGATGCAAGTCGAAGAAGGATTGGCCGGTGCTGCCGGCTGGCGTCAAGTTCGATCCCACGGATCAGGAGCCGATCGAGCACCTTGAGGCCAAAGTGAGTGTTGACAGCGTGATATCTCACCCTCTCATCAATTTGTTCATACCAACCATCGACAGCGAGCACGGCATATGCTACACCCATCCTGAGAAACTTCCAGGTAAGACACCGATCGGCCGTCTACTTGCACAAACATATTCCTTTGTTTATAACTCTATTTTTCTTTTTAGACGCAGACCTAGTGAAGCAATTACAATTTGACAGTTAATAAAAAGTGAAACAAGTGACTGCAACATGCCAAAGATGTTATGAAAATTCCAACTACGTACACTAAAACCTATATTCGACAATACTGCAGGTATCACACTGAGTGGCCTAAGCAAGCATTTCTTCCAGCGCAATTCCAGGGCGTTCAAAAGGGGCACATGGACGTGTCGCAAGATACAGTCGGAGTGCGGCATGCATGCGATGTGGCACAACACCGGCAATACCTTGCCGGTGATGGTCAACGGCCGGCAGACGGGCAGCAAAAATGTTCTGGTGCTGCACACCAACAAGAACTTCGACCAGCAGAGGACCAACTGGGTGATGCACCAGTACCACCTCGGGGACCTGGAGCAAGAGAAGGAGCGGGAGCTGGTACTCTGCAAGATTTTCTACCAGACGAACACTAGGGCCAGGAGTACAAATATTATAAGTTAGTTTGGTATTGGTACTTGTACTACCTTGTCGTCCGCAAGTTGGTATTGTTGTTAACGATCTTTTGGTATGAACTTGGCATTTTCTTCCAACCATCATGCTGAGGGTCGACGTGGATATAAAGCTGAATCATTTGTTTTGAAACGAATTTTCAGGCACCTAATTTTTATTTGATGGGTAGCATAAGCACCTGCCGTTCGAATTCCCAGTTCTCCAAATTTTTCGAAACAAGTGCATGCACATATTATCACGATGAAAAAACAATATCCCTGCTGCATCGCAGTTATCAGTCTGTACTTGCAGAATTCTCTCGTTTATTGAGCACGTATATTGTTTTTTCAGGTCAAGCAAGTTTCAACTGGCTGTAGACTGTCCAGGCTTGGTTTTGTTTTTAACAGGCCCAGCCCATGACGACAACGGGGCACAAAGATCCAGCAGGTATCTACTGGCCTCTGGCCCGCCAGCGTTAGTTATATTTTGTCTTACAACATTCGCAGGTAGTTTTTTACTGAATCAAACACACAGCCCAGTTCTATTTTCCTCTTGAAACGCATGTCCTACATCCGTTTTCTAATCTCTACCTATAGTTTTACTAGTTCATATACACGTATCATTATACTGAAAATACATAAAACTCCCTTTTCATATTTACATCCTTATTTTTGTTGTTGTTTTCCCTCCCAGCGCTTATTTTTTTTACCACGGGTTTTCCCTGGAACCAACTCAATTGTCCCACGTCTTATTTGCTTACAAAAATAAAACGATTTTTGGCAAATCAATAAGTTCTTAAAAAAATGTTTATCATTTCAGGATTACAAAAGTTCGGACTCCACCGAAATATGCAAAATAAGGTTGAACTTTTTGACCGTGGTCCTGGGCAGAAAATGGGTTCTAATAAATTACTTAAGAATTAGCAAATGGGCTGCAAATTATTTAAAAATAGCAAATGGGCTCTATGTTGTCTGCCACAGATTTGGAGGCTGACTTGTGGGCCTACTAAGTTCATGCGTACACATGGTTTCTCAAAAAAGAAACTTAGTCAACAATCGACTCTACCAGTGTCAGACCGTTAGATGTCAATCCAACGACAATCGTGCTTCTTCAATCTCTGATCGTCCTGCCCCAGCCGCCAAAACCAGCACCGTTGGAACCGCCTGCTCCCGCCTCCCGTGGCCGGCTGTGCTGCCGGGCAGGCCTCACAGCCCCATCATATACTCGCATCCCTGGCCTGTCTATCCATCTACTCACCCACACCTCCTGTTATTTTCCGTCGACGGCAGCCAAACCAGTCAACCCTCGTACTCTCCATCGCGTGGGCAGCCACTGCCATGTCTTCCCCGGCTCCGTGTCGTTCCCTTCGTAGGCCTCGCTGTCGTCCACCGCCCTAGTGCTCTCGGCGCGGCGTGGTCAACGTGGTCAACGAACGACATCCATCGGAAGTGGACTGTACGTGGAGAGGCTGACAGCTGGGTCCACGACCGCACACAAGGAAATCCCTCCTTATTACGCGTAAAATAATGATTCCTCCACCTGACATCCGGGACCCGCTGGAAGGGCCTCTGTATTTCGCGAAAAAAATGTTCCCTCTGCTGACAGGTCGGACCCACCAACTATATCTTCGCACGCAAGAAAGTGCCTCCTTATTGCGCACAAAAAAATGAATACCCCCTGCCAGCTGGGACCCACCACAGTGGGAGGCTGACTTGTGGGCCTACTAAGTTGACGGGGATGGAGGGCTTTGTCAACTTAGTCAATACATAAACGATTCTAGCTCCAGTGACCGTACGATGTCCATCCAACGGCCGTAGTGCTTCTTCAACCTCTGGTCTTCTTGCTCCAGCCGCCCAAACCAGCGCCGGTCGTGCCGCGTGCTCCTGCCTCTCGTGGCCGGTTGTGATGCCGCGGAGGCCTCACCGCCCCCTACTACTCCCACCGCTGGCCAGGCCATGCCTCTACTCACCCACAGCCCCTGTTATTCTGCGGTGTCGACAGCCTCACACCGCAGCTGAACCAGTGAACCCTCGTACTCCTCTCCGCATGGGCATCCACTGCCGCGTCTTCCCCGGCTCCGCGTCGTCCCCTACCCAGGCCTCGCCGTCGTCCACCACCTTGGTGCTCTCGGCGCGGCGTGGTCAATGTGGTCAACGACCGACTTCCATCGGAAGAGTACTGTACATGGAGAGGCTGACAGCTGGGTCCACGGTAGCCGCAAGGAAGTGCCTCCTTATTACGCGCAAAATAATTATTCATGCACCTGACAGCGCGGACCCACCGGATGGGCCACCGTATTTCGCGAAAAAACATTCCCCCCTGACTGCTGGGACCCACCAGCTACATCTTCACACGGAAGGAAGTGCGTCCTGGTAAAAAAACGATTCGCCCCCTGACTGCTGGGACCCACCAGCTATATCTTCGCACGCAAGAAAGTGCCTGACAGTCGGGACCCACCTGGTCGAAGCGTACATAGCGTTGTCATTCTGGTCGCGAACGTGTACGTACATACTGGTCGATGTAGAGTGCGCACGTGTCGTAGTAGAGGCGCGCATGTAGCATGTACACGTATGTACAGTGGCCAGTGTGCAAGAAAGAAAATATGGCCACGTACGTACATACGGGCGGGCTCTCGAACACCTACTCGCGCATACGTATGACCAGGGCTCGTGTACATGGCTGGGTCGGAACGGAGAAACAACGTCGTCGTCGTGTTCATGGGGAGCCAACCAGCTGGGTCGGAACGGAATGCGTCGTCGTTTTCATCGGGAGGGCTTGGACGGAACAGCCGATGGAAACGAGGCCTGGCGTACCGCAGAACGGAGGAAATGGCCTTGTGTTCGACCGGCCACGTTCGAAACGGGATCTTGTGCATCGGGAGAGGTCTGGCATGCCGCAAAACGGAGGAAACGGACTTGTGTTGGACCTCCTACGGTCGAAACAGGGTCATGTTGATCGGGAGGGGTGTGGCGTACCACAAAATGGAGGAAACGGATTTGTGTTGGAGCGCTACGGTCGAAACAGGGGTCCTGTTCATCGGGAGGGGTGTGGCTTACCAGAAAACGGGACTCCACGGGATACTGTTCATCTCCACCGTCGACCCCCTCCAGCCTCCACGGGCTACTGTTCATCCACCGTCGACCTCCTCCAGCCTCCACCTGCGACCGTTCATCCACGGGCTCCTGTTCATCCAGCCTCCACCGCGCGCTACTCCACCAGCTACTGTTCAACCAACCCTCTCCACGGGCTCCTGTTCAACCACCCCTCCATGGGCTACTGTTCATCCAGCCCTCCACCGTCTACTGTTCATCCAGCCCTCCACGGGGTGGTCCTGTTCATCCAGCCCTCCATGGGGTCCTGTTCATCCAGCCCCAACCGGCTCGATCGATCGGGGTCCTGTTCATCCAAAGGCAACACCACGGGTTCCTGTTCATCCACCCCCACTGGGAACTGTTCATCCAAACCCCCCAGCAACTCTCACTGTTCATCCAGAGGCAGCATCGATCGACTTCAGTTAGCAGCAGTAGCGAAGGAATCGCTCAATCGGGTTCAGTTAATAGCCATTGATTGATCGGTCGGGTTCAGTAACGTAGCCTGCAGTGCAATCGCTCGGGTTCAGTAGGCGAACGCCTCGCTCGGGTTCACTTAGAGCCCAACGCCTCGCACCCACGCGCGTGCGTGTACGAGAGAAACGCGCAAACCTCCATGCATCGCTCGGCCCTGACCAGCCACCATAACCGGGAACACCCCGATATTTTCCTCGCCCTCGCTTCTACCACGGGTTTTTCCATCATGGACGGCCCAAAGAATGTCATGCAGTTGCGTCTCCGGCCCGCCCAGGACGAAAAGCCCATTTTCTGTCATGATTTTTATCATAGAAGTAGGAGCCCACCACATCTATGATGATACCGGGTCTTGTCACAATTATCGTCATAGAAGTGTCATAAGTATGACAGAAAAAAAATCGTTCAGCCCAAAATTTCACGGATGTGTCTTTTTTTTGCGCGTAATAAGGAGGCACTTCCTTGCGGCCGCCGTGGACCGAGCTGTCAGCCTCTCCACATATAGTACTCTTCCGATGGAAGTTGTTCCTTGACCACATTGACCACACCGCGCCGAGAGCACCAGGGCGGTGGACAACGGTGAGGCCTAGGAAGCGAACAACGCGGAGCCGGAGAAGACGCGGCAGTGGATGCCCACGCGTAGAGGAGTATGAGGTTTCACAAGTTTGGCTGCGGTGTGAGGCTGCCGTCGCCGCAGAATAATAGGGGGTGTGGGTGAGTAGAGGGATGCCCTGACCAGCGGTGGGAGTAGTAGGGGCGGTGTGGCCTGCGTGGCAGCACAACCGGCCACGGGAGGCGGGAGCAGGCGGTCCCGCCAGCGCTGGATTTGGCGGCTGGAGCAAGAAGATCAGAGATTGAAGAAACACGACGGCCATTGGATTGACATCCAACGGTTACACCTGCTAGAATCGTTTGTTGACATATATAATAACTAAAAAAATCTTGCATACGCATCAACTTAATAGGCCCACAATCAGACCATTCCCTCTTTTTTTAATAATTTATATATAGCTCACTGCGACTTCTTATGCAATTTATTGCATTTTTTTTGGTTGGCCAGGGCCAATTTCGCATATTTCTGTGGGTTCCAAACTATTTTTAATACCGAAATGTCGAGCCAGATTTAAAGTACTTTGAAAATATATTTAAATTAGGTTAATGCCCAGTGAAATAGGAATCTGAAAATGTGAAAAATTCAGAAATTATAAAGTAATTGCCAATTTGTCATCTGTTTTTATATTTACAACCCATTTCATATTACTTTCAAGATTTGCAGGCATCTTGAAAGAGTTGCAGCCCATCAGGGCATAGAAAAATAAGTAGGCCTGGATTGGGTATTCTTCAGAAAAAATAAACTGGGCTCATTTTCACAAAGAAAAAATAGCTGGGCTGGTCACATGGTGAACATAAAATATAAGCCTGGGCTAGACGGGCCACAACCCAGTTCAAACCCTGCTCCGTCTCAACAATAACAAAAAAAATACTGCTCGAGCAGCTACGTCCCAGGTGTCAGCCGATCTTGTGCTGTTCTCTTGTCTAGACTATATATGCTCACAATGTCGTGGGTCCCAGATGTCAAGAAAACACTAGGAGGAAGTATTTTATTTTTCCATATGCTGACATGGTGGGCCCCTAGTATCATCCTCTCCTCGTACTTCTGCCGATTCCCGTTGTTTGTTGACCATGTTGACAACGTGAGAGGGCGGCGAGCGCACCAAAGTGCGCGGAGGACGACAGCGAGGCCTCGGACATCGGCGTTAACGATTTAGGAGATGGTGGGGCGGCGATGCATGCGCTGAGGCGCAGCCAGCCGTGGGAGGCGGAAGCAGGCGGCCCCGGCGGCACTAGTTTGGTTTTGGCGGCTAGAGGAAGACAAGACTGAAGAAACACGACAGACTGTAAATGCAGCAGGTGTACTTAACAACCTTAACCGAAACCAGCAGGGGCACTTAACAACCATAGCTGAAAGCAGTATGAGTACTTATACAGGTTCAACCGTACAAAGCACGCCTCGAACAGTGCTACTTTGCCTACAGTTAACCAAGTGTGAGGCCGCCAAGCCCCAGGACAAGGCCCAGGCGCCACCCCGCACATCCACAACCTTCTGAAAGCGGCTTCATCTCGCAATGTAGTCAATAAACATGATATTCGCTTTAGAGCCATGGAAAAGCAGGAACATAATCTTCTGTCCTATTCTCCAAGATGGACGGGCCTTCATTATTTGAGACCACCCATGAATAAGTATCTTTTCACCTCCAAGGGGAATGGAGTAGGTCGACATAAACATCGTGTTGTGACCAAGCGCAAGTCTGACCCGACCATGGTCAGGCATCTGTATAGGAACAATAGAACTGGGAGTTTCTATTTCAAGAAGATCACAACTGTAAAACTGTGTATAAGCAATAGTTTATGAACAACATATATAACAGAAAACAGCTCGTACCATAAGTTTCTCGACACAGTTGGACCTGTTCAACGAGTGCAGCAGTGGCACACATATCCCACGTGGCCTTCCACCATTGAAACGCCCCACAAGGACCTCAAGACGATCAATAAAGTGTAGGAACTTGTGGATGTCGTCCCAGTCAACTTCAGTGCCATCAGTAACAGCCGAGTTGTTACAGAATAACAAACGAGCAGCCTGCTTAACTCTGAAAAAACCTACACGTGCCACCAATTATAAGAAAATATTAGTTAGAAGTAGCATCTTCGTGAGAGATTCATTGCTACTTCTAAAGTTAAATTGTGATTAGTTAGACAGAATAGGTGGATTAAGAAGTAATCGAGGCAACAAGCAAGAACCAGATACAAAACTAACATGGATGAACAATTGGAACGACGTTGGGGTGGAAGATCGCAGTGAAGATGAGACCAGGTTCTGCTATTTCCATCAACATTCATGCACCAACTTTCAGTCCGTAACACTTGAGAAAGTTTATCCATGTTCGGCCATAAAAAGCAGCGATCTTCTTAGTTCATGAACCCAACTCGGAACTTATATCCATGGCTTGTCTTCACTCTGACCATTAAACTGGTGTATTCAGTTATGGCAAGGCCGAGCATCTTGAGTACATGTGTTCTGGCAGAGCAAATAATGCACTGCAGGAAAAATAATATGAGAACACAATGTATTCCCTATCCAAATCTAGAAATAACTTCCTCCTTCACGTCAGTGTTGACCATCGTACTGGTAGTACCTTTTATCCAAATATAGCAATCCAAATTTCCAAATTAGTCGACGGCATGTTCAAAAAACCCCCACCCTCCCGGATAGAAAAGAGGATTCTAGGAACATACTGTGCGCGTTTTAAAATCCTGTGTTAGGATGAGAAGGAACAAGTGTGGCGTCTCGCCGAGGGCGCAGAAACCTGTAGGGTCCTCGCACTTTGGGCACTGCAAATGAAACACACTAGATTCAGTAGGAAGAAAAATGCATCAACGGCGGCGGCTGCCATCCTAGGATTACCCGCGACCAAGGGACTTGGATTTATCGGGGATGGATGAAGAATTCGTACCTGGTTCTCCATGAGAAAACCCTATGCAATCGCCGAGAGGGGGTTTTCTCTGAACAAGCAGACGAGGGAGAAGGGGATTCAGGCCCAGTGAAATATTGCCGCTTCGTCCGTCCAGCTTACTGCTAAAGCTGGAAAGGGGGGGTTTGTGATTTGATGGCTCATTGGGCATTACTGCGGTGCTACGACCGGGGTGTGTCTACCGTGCAGTTGTGCACTCTAATTTGTGCATATGGCACATGGACCCCGTTGCCGGATGCCCCACATATCAGCGAAAGGAAGTAGAAAGACAGGAGTAACTAGTTACACATAAATATATTTTTGACAAAGAGATACTCCCTCTGTAAAGAAATATACAAATCTTTTATATCACAACTTTATACATAAGAAAAATCAAGTTGAATATATATAACATATATAATTATAAAAAACAGAGTTGTTTTTAACAAAGTATAGACGAGTTGGTGATGATGGTGTGCCTGCCATACTGCAATATAGGCCGTCCGATTTATATCTGACGGATAGGAAGGAAACTATGGCAATTTTGCAAAAAGGTACCCACACACCTCTCCACATTTGCAAATAATGTCTTCCCTCGTTCATCCTTTTCTCTCACAAGATAAAATACTCATACAAATGCATCTTGATGTTACATGCAATGCACGGGCATTATGGGGGTTCAGCTGAGAATATAGTACTCAGACAGGCTCACGGTTCTGTACTTTGGGCCGCGGGCCCACCCTGCATGTTTGGGGGCCCATGTGTTCTACCTCAGCGCTTTTCATATTGCAAGCGATCGGTATGGCGCTAGTTTTAGATGTTGTCGCAAGGCGAATACAAAAAATTGAATAAAGCACGGCAGCTGTTGGAATGAAATCGAACGACAGTTCCTAACCAGCAATGAGAGTTGCAATTCAATCAACGATATACCATGTGCTAAATAATACTGTCGTATTACTTATACACACAGGACACTTGTTTCACCATGCCAGATTATTACATCAAAATCTCTCGGAGGATAGATCAGTTCGGCAGTTGCGTGCTGCTACTGAAGAATTTCAAAGTTGATTTGGACCAGCTCTTCTTGCCGAGAAAGTTCGATTTTGAGATCATCCCCTACCGCAAGATATGATTTAGATTTGAACCTTGACCATCCTTTAGCATCAATCATCATGCGACCATCCTTTGTACTTACGGTATATTGAGCAGGTTCATTCACACCAAGGCTGCGCATGGTAAGAGAAACTTGGCCGCTGTCGCCCGGATTGTTGAACGACTCCCTCGTTGCTCTAGGAATTCTCTGTTCGCAAAAAAGAAGACATACCCAAACAGTTAGATTGACACAGTGAATCATGCGAAACAACATGGAAAGAAAAAAGAACGAAGCACTTGGGCGGCCAATGCTTACCAAGAAGGTGGACATGTCTGTTTTTGTAAGGACTTTGGTATATGAAGTGCGAACTGCAGCCCAGTCTGTTGCCGGTGCAACCGCTCGTTCGGTTGCCGCTGCACGGGCCGGAGCAGATGCAAGTTCAAGTGTTGGTGCAGGTGCCTAAGCTGCTGTTGCTGCTGCCGGAGATGGTGCTCCTTGTAGAGCTGGTGCCGGTGTCGGAGCAGGTGCCGGTGTTGATGCTCGATCCTCCGGTAGATCAGCCTGATCCGCTGACGCGGTCGGTGCCCAATCCTCAGCTGGATCAGACTGAGCTGCTACCGCTGTCAGTGCTAGAGCAACTGCCGGTGCTCGATCCGTTGCTGAAGGTGGTACTAATGTGCGAGACAGCGGCGATCGTGTCTGGTCTGCTATGATCAGCTTTCTAACTTGATTAGGCTCCGTGACCGTGATCCATTTTTTTCTTCATTTCTTTTAAACACGAGAAGGACTAATGTGGCGTTTTTGTTAAACCAAACTGCAGTTCATCATAGGGATTCAGCTTGTACTCAGACAACAGACTGATCCAATTTTTTATAGTAATATAAGTGATGGACAATGCCTTCGTTACTGACACGACATAAGAAGTGAAACCTACAAAAATAGCCATCGTAGAGCAAACCAAACAGTTTATTCTGTGGTGAATGTCACATGGCAAAACCTGCATCGTAAAATTGCAGGAAAAGAAAGAAAACATGACATTAAATCAATAAGATTTAGACAGTAAATCAATAAGATTTACTTGATGTGACACGAGTGAATCCTTACCAGGAAATCACTATGTTGAAGTACTAAACAGAAGATTGATCGTCCAACTACGGGTGGCATGCAGGGGCCCCGCCTACTCCCACAAGCAGGACAGTCCAAAGGTCGTG
Source organism: Triticum aestivum (assembly GCF_018294505.1). NCBI lineage: Eukaryota > Viridiplantae > Streptophyta > Magnoliopsida > Poales > Poaceae > Triticum > Triticum aestivum. Next base: position 270,913,193 of record NC_057796.1, on the reverse strand, counting down.
ACAAATCGTATGGACCGAACATCCATGGGACTGGAAATCCTGGTGGGTGCGATAAACCCTGCAATGCATACAAATATTGGAGTGTAACCATAATTGATAAACCATCCTCACAAAAAAGATGATCTGGATACTTCAAAATATACAGACTGAATTGAGTGGACAGACATTAACATAGACCGTTCTCAGGACTGACCACACACCAAAAGCGGCAGTACTAATAAACAATACAGGGTTCACAAACACAAATCAAGTACTGAACAATAGTACTTACTACAGACAAGCAAAGTTGCACTAATTAAACTCTGCAGACTATTTCTTGCCACCGACCTACGGGATGAACCCCGCATAACTGACTAGGCCATGGACTTCGTGAGAGATGTCTACATGCACCATCACCATCTCGTCAACCTTGGAGAACCTAACAGAGTGGTCTTTCCACTCATAAACATGATGATGAAGACAGGCCGCATCAGATTTGTTGGGAAGCTTTACAAGAACCACACCCTTCGTAATCGAAGGCACAACCAGGAAATTGTTGTGGTCAAGTACAGCCTCGAGAACACGCCTGACAACAATGCTACAGGAAAACACTAGTTCAGGACACGTGGCGACAAGGACACATCAGCTGGATAGTTTAGCAGTAGAACTCATCCTCAGGTCTTCCAGTTCACACGGCATGACTTTGAGAACTTCATCTCCACCGCGGACCTGGTTCTAATTCAAACAGAAACCATATTTTATTACTACCTCCGTTCAGAAATATAAGATGATTTTGATATTATACTCCATATATGACTACATATACGCACAGAAATGAGTGAACAAAGACACTAGAACATGTCTTCAAAGGCATGAGAGCAGAGGGATTACTTGCAATATCCATAACACAAGTTACTGAGGCAAATATACCCTCTTCAAAGGTAGCATTGATGTTCATAAAGTACTCCCTCCGTCCCAAAATTCTTGTCTTAGATTTGTCTAGATACGGATGTATCAAGTCACATTTCAGTATTAGATACATCCGTATCTAGACAAATCTAAGACAAGAAATTTGGGATTGAGGGAGTAGTTGAAAGTAATCTATAAGAAATCAGTGTCAACCTCTCGCATGTTTTGGTCAAAAGAGGAATTTAGAACAGTCATTTGGCACACAAAAATCACATGCAAGATCACCAGAAAGTTGTACTACTAGTACTAGTACTGCATGTTAGATAAAAAACACGATCAAGATCGAGAAAAAGATCGTCAAGAAGAGATATTACCTGGAGTTGCTTAATGAGGGATCCCGGAGAGGGGGGCTTGGACAGGGCGATGGCTTTGAGGTTGTCTGCGGTAGTCTCGGCGGGGTGCTTGCGCTTCTTCGTACCATGAGCCTCGACGGTTTTGGCCAGATCCATAGACATCACTTCGGCCGGTGCTCCAGCGTCCATCAAGAAACTGTCAAATAGAAATAAAAGAAAAGAAACTATAATCACAAACCCAAAAGAAGAACAGAGAGGGCGTTATAGGATCAGTCTCGGGGTTGCAAGACCGGGCCTTGGCCAGAATCACCACCATTGATGTGCTCACCTTTCCTTCTTTGGGAGAGAAGAACAATGGCAGAAGCAGGTCGGGGTTTTCTTGAAGAAATGAGGAACAAGATGAGGGAGAAGCGAGTTGGGTAGAGAGGAAGCTGAGAGAGAAGAGTGAAATGATGGTTTCTTCGTCCGTCCAACTTACTGCTGGAAAGGAGGGGGTTTTGTGATTTGACGGCTCATTGGGCATTACTGCGACGCTTCGATCGGGGTAGTCTACCGTCACTCTACTACAGAGTAATTTAGTGCATGGCTGGTGAACCCCGATGCTGGCTGTCCCACACGTCGGTGAAAGTGAGTAATTTAGTGCATGGCTGGAGGAGGATCCGCACGGTAGAGTGTGTCCACTCTTTTTCTGAAGAAAAAAATGATTACAGCAAGAGTTTCCACTCTTACAACGGAGGAGTGCAAAACACGACAGCCACTTGAACATACACAGTGCTCCTACTACTAGGCATGTGCAGTGGTTCATATGTCAGTACTACATAATCTTGTTGCTAGTGTAGTAAGATATGACGACAACCAATGATCTTGTGCGCATGTCAACTATATGAACAGTAATGTAGTAACATAGTACCACTTTTTCGACTGTACGGTCGAGAATGACCGGTGAGATCAATGTTAACAGAACTAGGTCTACAGCGCACGGAGAGTACGGTGCTATAGTACTCCATGAAACATGAACCATATGAAGCACGAATAGTGTTAGGTAGGGTGTATGAAGGGTGCACGGGATGGGAGGAAAAGTTCCCTTCTCGACCCACTTTTGGGTGTTTGGTAGAGTGCATGAGTCCACACTAGTGGGTTAACACAAATACACGAAGAGGAAACAACTATATTGAGATGAGAATGCAACCAAACACACCCACACGCTTTGTGCTACAGTGACTGATTTGCACCGTCTAAGTTTGATCGAACGGTCATGTTGCACCGAGACATGGACATGCCCATGCAGAGGGTGCCTAAACACCACTGAAGTCCCTCTGCTTCTCGAGGCGCATGACGTTGGTGATGCAGGGGGCGAAACGGCTGAAAGGCAATGCAATCTATGGGAAGGCGGAGGAAGCCAGCCGAGGAGCGGGGAATCTTTTGGTTTTCACCATGGTAAAACACCAGTCGACAAGTTCTCACATCAGGGAGCAGTGGGTTTTACAAGTGGAGTCATCGTGACTAATTGTTGCCGCGCCTACTCCCGTCAATAAAAAAATTAAAAATCCTACCGCACCCAAACACCAGAGCAACGCCACGGTGGATATTTAAATTTACCCGCTGGAAAGTAGATAAAAAAGGGGTGAAAAAACAAATGTGGCGGCGGCCTAGCTAATCGGTCGAACTAGCCAACTAGCTAGCCACCGTGCTTCACTGCTGTACTCGGCGGGAAAGGTGGTCTTTTGTGATTTGATGACTCATTTACTTGCTTTGGCAAAAACGCGCGGTAGGGCGTCCCACGTCAGGAAGAATATATGCGTGCACCACCCGGAGGACCCCAAAACCGCGCGGTAGGGTGTGCCATGTCTCGGCACGGAGGAAAAATGTGCGTGTAAAAATATACTGTATCAGACGTAGTACCTATGGTTCGACCTCGGGACCCAGCCAGTCGGTCGAAAACACCCCACTAGCCACATAGCTTCATCATTATAACGTGGCACGGAGGATAGGTGTGGTTAGCTCCGTCTCGACCAGCCACAACGTCTGTTGTTCTAGGCGATTCTTCTATTTTCCAAGCTTTTTTTAGTTGTAATAACACCATGGCAAGTTAGCGCCGCTCTTCGTGTGTGCCCGTGCAAAGGTTAGACGATGGAGAGAAGAGAGAGATCGCAGACCTGGGACCCACCAGTAAGTGAGTCAACGGTCATGCACGTGTTGACGAGGCACTCCCTCTACTCTACTCAACATAATACTGTATAAAATCAAGTTATGGGACAAAGCCAACAACCGTTGTTGTTTCAGGCTATCGACTTACGCTTTGTAGTCCAGGTTGCCAGTTCGAATCTCGTCTTTCAGATTTGTTAGTTTTAGGTCCAAATTTGATTAATGACAAGTGGGACCCCCGTGTGTTGTTCCGATATTTCAGTGTAGGATGGTTTTTTTGAACAAACACTTTGCGCGGTTAGACAAGTAACGGCACGAGTTACACGTATTTTGCAAGTTTACGAACAAAAATGACAGCGGCATAGAATATCACATCCACCCCGCAGCTTAGATGCTATGGTGATACGAGTTTTTACACCGTTGGAAGTGAGATCCAATGGCTTGGGAGTAGTCTTTGTAATTATGCGCAATTTCCAAACTCTCCAAAGGTTTTTTTGCAAATAAAACATTCAGGCCTCGTGTGTGCCGCTGCATCTTGGATCCAACGGCTCCCCGTTGCTCATATTAGGTGCTCCCCGTAGCTTAATTACCCGCTACGGTGATATGAGCATCTAGGTCGTATGATCAGTGATCAGATGGCACATGCGTAGTACTTGTACTTTCTGCGCAATTCCCAAACTCTCTCAGCCGTATATTGCAAAAACATTCAAACCTCCTACTGTGGGCCGTTAGATCTCCGTGAACTCGTATCACCATAGAATCTACGGTGCGGGAGCACCTCATATTCTCCCGTGCGAGAAAACATAAGGTGCTCTCGCAGCTTGGATGCTACGGTGATACGAGCTTCGAGGTCATTTGATCTGAGATCCAATTGCATCTGAGTAGTCTTTGTGCTTGTAAGCAGTGGCCGAACTCTTTGAGGGCTTTTCTGCAAAAAACCATTCGAACCACCGAGGAGGTGTTGGGTCACAAATCCAACGGCTCCGAAGAGCTTGTATCACCAAAGCATCCAAGGTGTGGTAGCACATGATATTCTTACATACAGGAGAATATGATGTCCTCCTTCATCTTAGATGCTATGGTGATACGAGCTTCGAGGTCGTTGGATGTGGGATCCAAGGGCATTTGAGTATTTGTACAAACTGTGTGCAATTCTCAAACTCATCAAGGTTTCTTGTAAAAATATGAAGACATGATGTGAGCTTCTATATCTCAGATCTACAAGCTCCAAGCAACTCGTATCGGCATATAGCATCTAAGGTATGGGGGCACATGATATTCTCCCGGGGAGGAGGGGTGGGGGTGCACAACCAATCGGTGGTTGGGAGGGTGGGGACAAATATAATCTAAACAACCCTAAATAGAGCATCACAATTTTATCTAAGGTCGAGGGGTTGACCCCCGACAATCATAGCTCCGCCTAATTAAACACAACATTTGCATTTACTGTAGTACTATACTTAATATTCATGTTTCAGTTTCATGTTCATTTTAAATATTGAATTGAGGACCATGCATGTCTTACATTTTACTCCCTTCGTTCCTAAATATTAGTCTTTTTAGAGATTTCAAATGGACTGGCACATACGGATGTATATAGACATATTTTAGAGTGTAGATTCACTCATTTTGCTCCGTATGTAGTCACTTGTTGAAATCTCTAAAAGACTAATATTTAGGAACAGAAGGAGTATTTTTGAATTCGTGTCATACATGCATGGTTTGGAAAAATAGATGCACTATACTTATTGGATTGTTGTTGTGTTCGTGAGTGTGTCTGTGTGTGTGTGTGTGTGTGTGTGTGGTCATATGCTTGATACATACAAAGTTTTCTCACCTCCATATTGTTCATCTTTTAAATTTGAATTTGCATTGAAAAACATACTAGGGATACCATGAAATGTGAAATCCACGTTGAGAACACTATATCAAAAACTCACTCTAATTCAACAACTCGTCATAAATCAATTACCACGTTGAGATTAGTATTTGCAAGGAAAATACGGGCATTGTAATACACATAGATTCGTTTGGCAATTTAAAAGGTTCCTTTCGTATTCTCAAATGGTAGGACCCAACGGCGTACTAGCCAGACCTTGGCTCGTGTTGATCCTAAAAAAACAAAAAAAAGGGGCTCGTGTCCTTCTAGTGCCGTGCGTGGTACGCACATTAGGCAACGCCAACCAGTCGAGCCTCCGCGTTTTGAGTCGAAATATCTGGCGGCCAGAATTCCAGCCCTTGGAAATTCCCCTCATGTCCCCTGTCCATAATGACTACCGATGAACAACGGAGGGATGCTTTAGTAACTAGACAACGTTACCTACCGTGCCGAGCACGGTTCAATTCCCTCAGTCGCCGCTTGCCAAGGTCACCCGTCAACTGCATTGCCTAGTACTACTACTACTACACTAGGATGAGCACAGAATTGAGCCCGTTTGTTCGTGCCTGGTACTTGAGTTAATATATCAGGCAATGCACTGGTACGGAGGGATTATCCTTTTACTCTGCATATATAACTTGTCTGAAGTCTAACTAAGCAAAATGTTTGACCAAATCCTTTCTTAAGAAATACAACAGGACAGATGTATGGCTTGAAAAATTATTGCATGATGCAGGTTATGATATTGTTTCGAATCCAGGATCTTAAATTTCAGAAAATCCAAAAGTGACCATAAATTCTTGAAACTGAGCATGGTCACGTGATATGGCACAAATATTACTTCGTAATTTTTTTCTTCAATTTGAGACAAGCTGCTTATGACAAGTTGCACAAATGAAGAGCCAAGGTATTTTGGAACAAAGACCTATCACGTTAAGGCGAATGCTTTCACTATTGAAATTGTGGGCGTTTATGTGCCGCCATGAGTCCCACTTCTCATCGGCAGGTGCCGTCCGAGCAAGCGTGTGAGTCGACGGGAGGCGTGCGAGCAGACCGCTGCGCCGGCTGACAGGGAGGCGTGCGAGCAGACCGCTATGCAGGCTCACTAGGAGGCGAGCCCTTTGACCAGGCTCCGCCGCCCACCTTCGTCCCAACTGCTCCCACTTTTAATGTCGCTGGTGCCGCAGTTTAAAATCAACCCCGCCGGTATCGCTACAATCTTCTCTCTTCCTCTCCGATTCTCCCGCCGTCTACCTCCAACCAGCCTGACCTAAACGTACGCCATGCCGCATAACGATGGTCTGCCCTTAGTCTTCCAGTTTCCTGAGGAAGACACCCAGCCGGAGTCTCAAGAACATAAGGCGCTTTGGGACGAGCTTGAACTGGCCTTGCGGGAAGACGCCGCGCCTATCCCCGCTCCCGTTCCGGCTCCCGTCGCACCGACCGCGCCAGCACCCATCCCTGTGGCATTGATGGGTTGGAAGCCGCACATTGTTGCCGAGCTTTATGCCACGGGGTTCCACGAGGTCCCCGGTGACTTTCACGCGCCCGTGCACCTGCCAGCGCATGCGCCTGCGCGTGCACTGACGCGCACGCCCGTGCCAGTGCCTGTGCACCTGCCAGCGCATGCCCTGATGTGCGCGCCCTTACCGATGCCCGTGCACACGAATGTCTCCGCCGCGCCGTTGACAGCGCCTGTCCCCGCGCGGGTGCCAGTGCCCCCCTCGGCAGCATGGATGGCCACCTTCGACCGCTTCCTTGCACCAACGCCAGTCGCCTCCTCTCGCCAGTTGACTCGCTCCGAAGTCTAGAACATTTTGGCCTTCCTTGAAGCTAGGCCAACGTCCAGGAGTAAGCCAACAACGGAGCAAGGCGCCGCCGTCACCGTTGGTCCGTGGCCTGACGACACACAGAGCACGGCAGAGGAGCCGCTTCCCACCGCAAGACGCCGCCGCCGCCGCGTAAATTTGCCATGAAAAACGTTCGGATTGCCATGCTTAAAATCCAAACGTTTATCATTTCCGTTTATTTTAGATCGATCATCATATAATTTAAAGTCGGAGTCAGACTGAACGAAATCTATGGTTTGATCGATTGAATGTTCTGCTATAGCCGTATCAAATAAAATATAAAACGTCATCAAGCCACATGTATTCCTTGTCATCCAACGACCTAGACTGCTTCAATGTCGAGTGCTCAACACGTTTAGCGTGCAGTTAATTTCATGCCAAAAATAGTGCTAATCACATAATAACACGCAAATAATATCCTACTTAATATCCGCATGCACTTAATATACTTCCAAATTAACGTGCATTGCATGTACATAGTGACTAGTGCTGCTAGTACGTGAAACTGGTGCTGTAACTTGTGAACGCGTCCAGATATGGTCAATGGCAACATCGCCCGCGAGTTCTTCGTGTTTGCCCGTGCATCTAAACGTAGAAGGGGAGGAGAGATAGAGAGCACACACGGAACCCACCAGTAAGTGAAGGCGAATAGTACTACAAAAATATTACATGTTATCCATTAAATAGGCTGTGGTAATATAAAACATTATGTGAACAAAGGGAGGTACAACAAACATTGCTGTTCTACGTATGTTGCCTATTGACGTGCGGCTTGAAGGCCCTGGTCGCATGTTCGATCCTCGTCCTTTATTTTTAAATTTGTATATGGGTCCAAATTTGTTTCATGACATGTGGGCCCCTCGGTGTGTAGTTTGTAGCACTTTAATTTGTGGGTCAAAATTTGTTCCCTTCCAAGTGTACTATCGGTGTGTAGTTTTGTAGCTTATTTATAATAATTAAAGAGAACAACCGAGTTTTTTGCAATAATATCATGGTGCGATGTTGAAGGCGAGAAAGGACGTGCGAGAGAGCGATGACCGAGCCAGAGGCAAATCAACTGGGGGAGTTGCGGGGGTTGCAACGGTGTTTGGAGTAGTTGTGGGCCGAATGCTACGAAAATATAATCTAAAACGACCGGAATAAATGCCTACACAAATTAATCCAATGTTGGAGTGCCCCTCGCAATGTAAATAGCTCCGGCTTTGCGAGGGACGGAGAGGTAGCTTCAATGTGTGGAAGATACGACGTGAGAAAGCGAGGTCAATCGAGAGACATATAGATAGAGAGACAAAGTGAGTGTGGTCTGACATTCATTGAACAGATATATATGCTCTGGAGAGATATTGTCCGATTGAGCTTTTGGCAAGGGTGAGGGCTGTAAGATAGAGCTTGAGAGATGATCCAGTCACAGACGTGTAGATATATTTTGTGCGTGGGAGGAAGCAAGGTCAATCAATCACATAGGGTCGTTGTGCGATCGAAAGAGTGAGACGGGTTGGAGAGAGTGACCTAGATAGACAATGTGCGTGAGAGAGTATACAATGTGAATAGGTCGAATTGGGCTCAAACATGGTGATATATCGTTTTTGTCCGAGAAAGAGTGAGGTCAATCGAGACATACAAAGAGAGAGAGAGAGAGGGAGAGAGATAGATAGAGAGAGAGAGAGAGAGAGAGAGAGAGAGAGAGATTGAGCGAGCGTGGCCCGCCATGAGGTCGAAAGAGTGGGGGTGGCTTGGATGGACTGACCTAGATAGACAATCTGCGTGACAGAGTATAGAGTGTGTCGATCGAGGCCCGAACAGGGAGATATATCATTTGTGTGTGAAAGAAAACGAGGTAAACGAGACTCAGATAAAGAGAGCGAGATTGAGCGAGTGTGGCCCGCCGTGCGGAAGAAAGAGTGAGACAGTCTCGAGGGAGTGACCTAGATAGACAACGTGCGTGCGTGCGCACGAGAGGTTGGGGGCTAGATAGCAATGCATGTATTTAGCGCGAGAGGGTGAGAGGGAGAGGGAGAGAGAGAGAGCTCGGCATGGGGCGCAATGGCGGATGTGTGAGGTAAATACATTTGGTAACAGAGTGGAAAAGGGGGTTGTGTAGTTGAGAGAGTTAGACTCGAAACATGGAGAGAAAGAATGAATGTGTGCTGGAAACCGATAGCTTCCTAAGGTGGTTAGGAGAGGAAGATTGACCGATATAGGAAGTATGTAGCGTGTGTGCGGGGGGGGGGGGGGGGGCTAAAAACAACATTTGAATGTAGATAGTACGAGACATAATATCGATGTTTCAATTCGGTGTACATTGTAAGATTTGAACTGAGGACCATGCATATGGGTAATTATTTCGAATTCGTGCCATACTAGGTTTTGAAAAGTTGACATTGACTCGATTTGTTGTGCTATTTTGTAGGTCATATGTTTGAATCCATCCAAAAGTTTTCTCACTACCATGGTGTTCATCATATACATATGAATTTGTATTAAAAAAGTAGCGTGGATACAGTGAAATGCGAAATCCACGTTAGAATTGGAGATCGCTAAGTGACACACACTCTAATTCAAATAACTAATTATGTGACACACACTCTAATCCACGTTAGCGTGGATACCATTTTGTTTTTTCAAATAACTCCTCATTAATTAATTTATAGTATCTCGTTTCGAATGACTAATTATATGCAAGGAAAACACGGGCATGGTAATACATACAGAAGAAGGTGCACCAGGCAGACCAGGGTCATGTCGTGGTGATCGTGTGTGTCGTACGGTGGCTTAGCACCCAGCCACCCACCCGGACGATGCTTCGGTGCCTTAAGCCACCTACCTTTGTGTCTATGACATGTAGGCCCAACAGGTGCCTGGCCCACATGTCAGTGACCCAAAGGCAGGTGCCTTTAAGGCACCGAAGCTGCGTCCCACCCACCCCCCTCCCCCCCAAAAAAGGACGACGAAAAAATAAGTTCGCGCTTCCATGTTTCGGATTGAAATATCTGGCGGCCCCAATTCCAGCCCTGCAAAATCTCCCTTCTCCACCGTCCCCTTCTGCGCCCAGATTGCTCAAATCCCTAATTCGCCGCCAACCGAAGCAAAGTTCGAATCGCCCCTCGTCTCGTCTCTTTCCCCACCTCTGTGCCGGATGACAACGACGAAGACGACGGTCGCGCTTCACCACCGCACCGGAGCTACCTCATCTACGCCCTCGTCCACCGCACAGGGTGGTCCACCGACAACGTCAGCCGCCGCAACCGACATGCCTCACAGACACCGACTTCCACTGTATCAGGTGCGCTTCACTTACGCCGTCTCCCAGCTCACTGGGGCTACTTCACCGAGCACATCGTTGCACCTCCGCCCCCGAGGCCGCTAGGGCTTCACCAACGGTCTCTTCCACCGCATCGTAGCGCTCCGCTGCCACTCAAGATCTGCATCCGTGCGCGGCCAGCCAACGCCAGCGCATCACCCTCAACGGCTCTGAAGTGACCCGCACTCTAGCTAGGCGAGCATGCCCAAACGCCGGCCCGAACTAGGTATCCACACATCACTCCCTTGTGCACTGCTCCGACGATCTTTGGATATCCTTTCACTGCTCTCTTAGCTTACATGCCTATGCAACTCTGACTTTAACTCTTATTTCTTCTGGAGATATCATCTGAAACAAGCAAATCCATTTTTTAGTGAAGCATGACGGTGCTATGGGATCTGGTACACATCCTGCACACCCGTATAACCTTGTAAGTATCTGTCCTCCGGTACAATGATACGTCTCCAACGTACCTATAATTTTTGATTGCTCCATGCTATTATATATTCTGTTTTGGATGCTTAATGGCCTTACTTATACACTTTTATATTAGTTTTGGGACTAACCTATTAACCCAAGGCCCAGTGCAAATTGTTGTTTCATTGCCTATTTCAGTGTTTCGCGGAAAAGGAATATCAAACGGAGTCCAAATGGAATGAAACCTTCGGGGGCATGATTTTTGGAACAAACATGATCCAGAGGACTTGGAGTGGACGTCAAGTAATCAACAAGGAGGCCACGAGGTAGGGGGCGCGCCTACCCCCTGGGCGCGCCCTCCACCCTCGTGGGCCCCTCGTGGCTCCACCGACCTACTTCTTCCTCCTATATATACCTACGTACCCGGAAACCATCCAGGAGCACCACGAAACCCTATTTCCACCGCCGCAACCTTCTGTACCCGTGAGATCCCATCTTGGGGCCTTTTCAGGCACTCTGCCAGAGGGGTCATCGATCATGGAGGGCTTCTACATCAACACCATAGCCTCTCCGATGATGTGTGAGTAGTTTACCACAAACCTTCGGGTCCATAGTTATTAGCTAGAAGGCTTCTTCTCTCTCTTTGGATCTCAATACAAAGTTCTCCTCGATCTTCTTGGAGATCTATTTGATGTAACTCTTTTTGTGGTGTGTTTGTCGAGATCCGATGAATTGTGGGTTTATGATCAAGATTATCTATGGACAATATTTGAATCTTCTCTGAATTCTTTTATGTATGATTGGTTATCTTTGCAAGTCTCTTCGAATTATCAGTTTGGTTTGGCCTACTAGATTGATCTTTCTTGCAATTGGAGAAGTGCTTAGCTTTGGGTTCAATCATGCGGTGCTCGATCCCAGTGACAGTAGGGGAAACAACACGTATTGTATTGTTGCCATCGAGGATAAAAAGATGGGGTTTATATCATATTGCTTGAGTTTATCCCCTACATCATGTCATCTTGCCTAATGCGTTACTCTGTTCTTATGAACTTAATACTCTAGATGCATGCTGGATAGCGGTCGATGTGTGGAGTAATAGTAGTAGATGCAGGCAGGAGTCGGTCTACTTGTTGCGGACGTGATGCCTATATACATGATCATGCCTAGATATTCTCATAATTATGCACTTTTCTATCAATTGCTCGACAGTAATTTGTTCACCCATCGTAATACTTATGCTATCTTGAGAGAAGCCTTTAGTGAAACCTATGGCCCCCGGGTCTATCTTCCATCATATTAATCTCCCGTCAACGAGTTATTTCTGTCGCCATTTATTTTGCAATCTTTACTTTCAATCTTTATCATAAAAATACCAAAATTAGTATCTTATCATCTGTATCAGATCTCACTTTTGAAAGTGGCCGTGAAGGGATTGACAACCCCTTTATCGTGTTGGTTGCAAGGTTCTTATTTGTTTGTGTAGGTACGAGGGACTTGCGTGTGGCCTCCTACTGGATTGATACCTTGGTTCTCAAAAACTAAGGGAAACACTTACACTACTTTGCTGCATCACCCTTTCCTCTTCAAGGGAAAACCAACGCATGCTCAAGAGGTAGCATACAACAACAAGGTCGATTCCTCTTATTTGATCAACCATTCGCCGTGTCAAAAATGCAGAGGGGGGTGCAAGGAGCACAAGTCCTGCACATCCAAGCAAGTGGTAACATGGACTTGTACATGGAACATCTCAAGCGCAAGCAAATCTGCAGTGAGCCTGTACAACGAGCTAGCATAAGTCCTCGCATTTCATTTAATTCGTACTGGCATTCGTGTATGATTTGTGTGCAGTGGCGGATCCACGAATTCAAGTTACCAGGGGCGAACATTTAACTTAAAAAATACGAAGGCACTTGCACTGCAGAAATCAACATAACTTGAGAAATGTGAAGCTACATGCACTTTGAAAACTAGCTAATGATCCAAAGTAGTTCAGATTATAAACACTAAATGATGCAAGCACCAAAAAACACAAAATGCAACATGGTGTACAAGGACTACAAACATGGTCTGTACCTGCTTGAATTATTCGTTCTCTGGCTGAAAATATCGAAGTGTAATTGCACCTATAACCAGTGCGCAAACCATTGTTGAGGAAATCGTTAACTGGTAGCTGCTCGGTCGGTTGGCAAGTAGGGGATTAATAGGCTAATCGGCAAGTTAATCGGCCCTTTAATCAATTAATCGGACGATTTATCGGTTTATCGGCTACTCGGTGACCCTACGAGTAGGGATTAATCCACAAGTTAACTGGTTAATCGGACGAATTCTTGAACAGGGGCGCAAACTGCATATCAATATATCTATCCTGCGCAAGTATGCCAATAGTTTCAAACCACAGATTAGAAAAGTATTTATGCTAAGTTGTCATGATACGGGGACTTTCTGGTAGATGGCCTCGACGTTTCCTCAAGCCATGAAAATGCACTATAATTTGCTTGTCATCAATGCCTGCAAATCTCTATGTCTCTCTCAACATAGCAGATCATCATTAAACACTAAATCCTTCAATGGGAGCTTGCAAAATGCTTGCATTAGATCCCTCATTAGACACTATATGTTCATCACCAGGAGCATGTAAAATGTTTGCATCAAATCCTTCATTAGCAGTCTGTTCATTAGACACTTCAGGCTCAAGAACAACATGAGCTTGGATGTTTGCACCAAAAACTTGATTAGATACATCAGATTCAGTCAGTTCAGTATTGATTGGGGGAGTTATAAAATAAGTAGAAATTGGTTTCATTTTCTCATAGATTCCCTACATACAAGCAGTTTTACAACACCGTGAGGTTTAACTGCCAGAAATTGAAGAGTTGAATTAGATATAATCAGGGATGTGATGTACCTGCACATTGCGCATGCTACTTTTGCAAGCTGCGACTGTCCGTTTGCGCAAGCTCGATGGCATGCCCGTGCTGCCGCCGCTACCTCCCACGCAGGCTACACCCAGGGTTGGATCTTCAGCTTCTTGTCCTTCCGTTTGCTTGAAACCGGGCGACCGCCCTCCAATGAGGGCGCGAGGAAGTGCTGTGTCGGTCTGTCCAGCGGCGGCTAGGTTAGGAGCGAACCAGACTGGAGGCTGGAGCGAATGAATTGGGATTTTTCCTGCTGTCGATCGATATGGGAGGCGCTCATTTGGGCCGCGAACCCACTATAGGACCTGCCTTGCACTTATGTTATTGGCCCATCCAAATTGAAACATTTTTCTTCATTTTTTACATTGCCTGCTCATGCGTTGGGACGAACAAAAATAGCCTGGGCCAACCTGGACGACTCAAACTAGGTGCACACTTTCCAGCCACCCAAGGCGGCCGCCCATACCAGCCCCTATGGTGGCGTCGCCCCTTTTTGCGTGTATGATTGGGGTAGTGAAAAATATTCCAGTGGCGCTTTTGATTTACCCACGGAATGGTTGAATTGCTTGTTTCTATGAACTGAGTTCACCAATAATGTGAAGGATGCCAGTCTTTTCATCCTATTGTAGATTGCTTAGATCTCGATATGCCAAAAGTAATTGCATGAAATATACTGTAAAAGCCAGTGTGATGTGTGTGGATACAACTAGTCTAACTACACGTCCTCATATAACATATCAAGGACGCACCATCTTACCAGATTAACCATTCGACTTACCAATGCAGTGTGGGAAGAAAGAAGTATTGGGACTGCGTATCCAAGCAATTGATGCCATGGACTCCTTCGTACAACCTTGTAAGCAAAAAAGAAGTTGCAGTGTGCCTGTACAAAGAACTAGCGTAAGTTCAGTTACCTGCTTCTCGGAATTTTTGTTAGCCACTTATTGCAAAATTGTTCAATTATTTTGCTTGGCTTAATTTAGTTTGCTACCGACTACATAATGCCACAACCTGTTAATCCTATTATAGACTGCGCATATCTATGTGTTTGATACTTACTGTTAAGAATTACCTGTTTGCCTGAACTTAAATAGCTACTTGTTTGTTTAAATGCTTTGCTGCTGCAACAACGGGTTACAATGATGTTAACAACTACTTTTCAGCATCCAATTAAAACTCTTTAATTCCTTGTTTGTTTAACTGGTTTGCTGTTATAACTCCCAATTGATATGTTTTGCTAACTTCAACTTTTATGAATCCAATCGGAACTTTAATGGGAAAACAGGTAAGCCCAAGATCAAAGAGCGAGGTCCCCATGGACGTTGTATCATCCCACAGCAGTGGCACCGGCCCAATCATGCATTATGAATTGCCAACTGCTGATGCTCTAGAGGCTAAACTAGTGGTAGAAAGAGATTCTACTTCTGCACTTAGAGATGAAGTTGACATGTTGAGGAAGCAAACAACACAATCACAAGCAGTACTCAAGGCAACCATTAAATATTTGGTGGATTTCAAAACGAAGCAAGCTGAGACTGACCACATTGTTAAGGTCCTGAAGGGAAAAAGGAAATTAAATTCCCACTTGGTAAATCATAGGTGAAATGTCTTTCCATCGTTGAATTACCTTTGTGTTGTTTGTTCATCTAAACAATCAAACCATTTGTTTTAGAGATCATGTAATAATTGTTTTTGTTTTTTGGTTTGTAATTTTATTTGAGCACAAGTCTGTATTAATTGATAAGACTCGGAGACATTTCATTTTGATTGCTGTGCCAGACCTACAAATATGCCAATCGGGCTGAATGTGCATTCAGCAATAATAGAAGTATTGATGGACCATAAGTGGCACGCATCGGAAAGGGCCAAGATGATGTGGTAGCTTGGCTAAAAAAGGATGATGTTGTAGAAAAAAAGTACAGCGGCCTGGCTTATGCATGTTAGTTGATATTATTGATCCATATACTCTATAAGTGTTTATATGTCTGTTAGTTCTGTACATTCTTGGTTGATTGACTCGTTATTTGAATCTTGATACATCGCGTGTGTACATATCTAAATGGGAGTACACATTATGCCGCGTGTGACATTTGAGTTGGACATGAAGTGTTAAAAATATTCGAATTCATCTTAAACTGGATTCTAGCTTCTGAATTTGAGTATCGGCATTTATAAACCATATTCATATATGACAGTGGAATACATCTTTGTCGTCCTTTTGAAGATATATAAAAAGTTAAAATCACATAGAATGATTTATAAAGATTCGTATAGGAATACAAAATGGATTCGAATTTAGTTGCCAGGGTAAACATGGATGCTTATTGTCCCAAAATTCGAAAGAAGCGACAAAATGTCCACTCCCACGTCGGCTGCCCGAAGCCAAGTGTTTGGGAGATGGAAATTACTGTCTACCCATTACACGGACAATCCATCGGCCCGATTTCCACTGCTCTAAATAGGGGTAGGTTAGTAACTTCAATTAGACGTGAAACGACCGCCTCTGAGCCCATTCCGGCACGGTGGGCACCAAACATGGGCGGCAAAACACATTTGATTCAAGCTCGTCGAAAGACCTCTGTTTCTCCCTCCATTTCCCCATTCATACACAGTGGGCGGCAAAACAAACTCGACTCGGCCGAAACCGATGGAGGAAAACATTTTCAATAGGGGCAGGTTTGTAACGTCACTCAGACGTCACTCAGACGTGACACAACCGCCCTACCTGTCAGCCACGTTCATACACCGTGGGCGCCAACCATGGGCGCCAACCACCCTCTCCTCGCGTGAAATCGCTCTGGGCAATTATTGGCGAGATGCGAGATTACCGTCGTATCCCCAACCGACGAGACGTCCAAATTTTAAACGAGGGCTAAGTTCGAAACTTTCCCATATTTCAGACAGGCACGTCCCAAAAACATGGTTCCCCGTACTTCTCCCTCCATTTTCCCATTCATACACCATCCGTGCTAGAACACCATCCCCACACCAGCCTCCGTCCGCCACCCCATCCATCGCCGCCGTCCTCCACCACATCCATCGCCACCGTCCTCCACCATGCCGGAGCGCCTACCAAGACCGCGTCGTCCACTGCTAGAGATGGACTATTCTCATCCACGGCGACGGACCAAGAGCCTTGCATCACGTTCTCTCGCTTCATCGGCGCCGTTGTCCTCTTTGCCGGGGCCTCTCACACGACCTTCTCTTCCACCGCAACGGGACTTATCCCCCGATGCACCCGTCTACCGTCGCAGATCTGCTTCAACGCCACCGACAACCATCGCACCCCCGATGCCTACACGGCGCCGCAAGAGAGGTGGTACTTCATATTTCCTCAACTTTTTGATCTCAACCAGAAAATAGATCTTAACTTGGTTAGTCTACTTTATTTTCAGCTCTTAGAATTTAGTTCTTAGTTCGAAGCAAACAATGGCTGCTAAATATCATTTCTCCGGTTTGCAGCTTCAAATCTGCCATGGCACAGTCATAATACGGTTTAATTGATCATGTTGGTTCCGTGGTGGTTTCTTTAATAGAAATCGGAGGGGAAACCGTCTTTTGCTAAAAAAATATGCTTAGAGTTCCCCCTTTTATGATCACTATACGATCAGAATACGTGCTTCGTGTCATAATAGCACTGCTCCACCCATCAAGCTACACAAGCTTAGTTGTTCAAATACGAATCTGATATTATTAAAACAGAGTCGTTTAATTGGTCAGCTAAATGTTCCTAAATTAGTTTCAAAAATGCATGTTCGCCGCTCGGGTGTGTATCTCTACAGGGTGCCCACGGTGGGCCGGCCCACCCTGGGATTTTGGGTCATCCCAGGCCTCGATTCCCTTTGTTCTGCTGCACGCTTCCGATCTCTACTCGCCCCCAGCCACCTGCCTCGTCGGCGACTTGCCGTCCCCAGACAGCATGACTCTAGGAGGAGACGCCAGACTAACAGGAGGTCAGGAGCCGCTCGCCCAACAGCGTCACCGCTGCCCGGGCGCACCGCCGTGCCTACCTTCCCAGTCCGTTCACGGCTCAGGTGTGCAGCACCCACTAAGCCAACCCGATTTATCCTGAGATACGTCCTCAACACTCAGCAGCCACTCCTCATCACCCATTTTCTGATTGATTCATTACTCATTAGGCAGGACTGTCATTAGGGTTTGTTGTGTGCTCAGTGCTACCTACACTTAATGGTTCAGATGTATTTCGGTAATCTTTAGTACCTGTAAAGTTCACAGGGTTTTCAAAATTCCGGCCCTAGGAACAGACACTAGTCATTTTGGATTGTTGGTCGTAGTGACATTGAAGCAGATTACTACTGCAAGCCAGGTCTGTTGACAATTTTACTTGTCTTTCTTACTCATTTGATATAATATCCAATTATTCACGTCGATTAATTGCAAACAATAAGTGCTAGACAAACTTCTAAGATTCAGATTTTGGACGGTCTCTTACTGCAGTTACAATTCTGCATACTTGTCCTAGTAAGCTCACAAGTAAATGATTGATTCACTACATCTATGCTTGCCTTGTCATATTTGTTGTCAATATTCTTTCAGGGTGGATCACCCTGTTTCTAAGTACTGGAACCGTAGACATGAGTGAATAGTATTTCTCTATGTGATTTCTTCCATCATGTGTGGGCAACGAACACTGCATTGTATAGAAAGAAAGTGTCATTTCCAGCTTTTACATAGGTTTCGATCTTTTACATGGAATACAGTCTGCCTACTTGCTTTGTGTCGCACTACCAACACTCCACCCTTGAAGCTAAACATCATGCCACTCATAATCCCTTAGTTTATTTGTTCAAATACGAATTTCATATGATTCTAATGTTCCTACTTCAGTTTTGAAATGTGTGTCTGCCTGTTATAGAGACATAAGGGTTTTGTATTTCTGTGTGTGGTCTCGTCAGCACGGTTGGGGGGTGAACTTTGCATATGCAGGGGTTTATAGGGAGACACTCTTTGAGTTGAATCCGCAATGCATTCCATAGATAATCTGACTACTTTTTATGTTTTCATGAATCTCAGATTCTGAACAACATCATAATGATTATGAGCTTGAGCGCATGAAAAGAATAAAGCAGAACAATGCCATGGCTGTCAAACTTGGCATTAAGGGACTGAAATCAAGTTTGGATGCAATGCAATGCAAACGCTCTCCACCTACAGATTCATGCTCAGAATATGATCCTAACAGTGATTCTGAGCTAGAGGGAGACCTAAGTCAATGTAGCTCCCTAGTGGAGGAGTCAGAGGAAGATGCCCTATCTTATTCACCCATCAAGGTGCTTGCTCTAACTTTCCAAGGTTATATTGGTCGCACATATCTCGCAACTAATGCTTTGCATTGCTTCTACTTTGTTAAACTGCCATTAGCTTAGTTTACACATCGTGTATGTGAATACGCCCTGCCTATCCATTTTCAGTACATATTCCATCTGTCATCATACCATATTTATCCATTCAAATGCTGTTCTTGTGTATCAGACGTTCAAAAGGAAGAGGGTGATTGCTGATCGTGGAGGAGCACAAGCAAAGTATTTGGAAAAGGTAGTGACACCTAATAAATCAAATAGCCCATTAGGTGTAGTTGCAATATCACCTGACCCACAAAACACCCCAACTCTAGCAGACTCTAGCCCTACTACACTGGTCATTTCTGATGCCCCAACTCAGCAGACCCCAACTGCAGCAAATAGTATGATTATGCCAGTTGACATAGCACCAGCTCTACGACGCAAAACCCCCATTCCAGCAAAGAGTACACCAAATCTAGTTGCCAAATCCCTTTTCGAACTAGAGAGATCCCCAATTGCAGCAAATAGGACCCCTGTTCCATTTCTTCCCAGTTTAGAAGACGAAGCTTATATTGTTGTCAGGAACTTTGTGCGCATCTTTCCTTCGTGGAAAGATTATACCGCAGACACAGAACAATTTCCAGTCTTCCTCCGCAACTTACGCGTAAGTAATGTACTAATGTTATTCACGGTGATTACTGCATATGTTTCTGCTGACAAAAGACACAAGATTTCATTCTTTTAAATAGGTGAGGACCAAACTGGATTGTGAAGACGAGCAAGGGTTGGTTGCGCTTTTCAAGCACTCGTTGATGAAGTATCGTTCCTACCTGAGGCAAGCGCACTTTGATGGCAAGCCTCTAAATGAAATTTCTGTAAAGTCTCCGGTGCTACATTTATCCGACAGTGACTGGAATAATCCGGTTACACATTGGTCTCGGCTGCAGCGTAAGGTACTGTCTATGATATCACATCACAATTTGAACTACATTTCTGCATTTGCCTTAACGTCTCACTTCTACGAAAACTGTTAGCAGAAGAACATTCATTCTCAAGGGACCACAGAATCTCGCAACTATATTGCACACTGCATTGTTCTTGTGAATACCTCTTTCCCTGTATGACCATACTTACTTTCATAGCTGTTTGATTATGTAGCATCACTGCACATGTTAGCCTCGTTATCGTCCATTTGGTGGATGTTATAAGATCCGTATGGACTCTTACATAAATTTAGAATCAACCCAATGCTTTTGAAGAGGTTTAGCTCTGCAGTCCTCTTGTAAGGACTGGACGTCGTCTATCACTGTACTTACATTAACAACTACTCCCTCCGTCCCATAATATAAGAACGTTTTGTACAGTACACCAGTGTTCAAAACACTCTTGTATTATGGGAAGAGGGATTGGTTCATTGTGTAGCATTCTGCATCTTATCTCCCTCGCCCACCATTTACTAAAAAATATCAGATCTATATTTAATCTTACCAAAAAGTAGAATACATAGATAATGCCAGTGCAGAAGTGTATCCCATTGCTCTTGTCAGTACATTTTGTCCTGTAACGCTTGTACTTCAAGGGATTGGTAGTTGATTATGTATCATCAATCTGCATCTTATCTTCATTATCCTCTTTCCCTTCTAGTATTATCATATCTATAATTACTCTCTACAAAATGTAGAGTACAGGCAATCCTTATGAAGAAGATTCTATAATGAAATTCTTGAGTTATCCTTCCCTTGACATGGAGAAGGGCATTATAAAGCCGGTGTTAACTGTTAATGTAAGTCAGTCCTTCTAAAGCCTTTATCCTCAACTGCTGTTTAATTTGCTCATACTCCCTATCGTTTACTGTTGTTTAGTTTACTGTTTCTACCAAAATGCATGTTCGCAAGAACCGTAAGTTCTAAGTTTTACTCATAAAACCAAATTCCTTATTCATACCATGCACATTACTCAATACTCCCTATATGTATGCTTGTTTTTGTGGATCTATAATCCAGTGTGTGGTGAAGCAACCCACGTTTGCACCTTGTCATCTCCTGTTTTATCTTACTGATGTGGCTGACGATATGAACAACATGCCATGCACATTAACCAAAATAGATACAATGATTTTCTTTGCCCTTCATCTATGATTGTTATGTTGACATGGTAATCTAGTAGTGTGGTGAAGCTCCCCGCATTATGAACAATGCCAAATTATGCTATTGATATTTTGAACTTACTCTTTATTTTCTAATTCGAAATTGGATGGAACTGACAGCACAGTTATCATCTTTGTTTATACATGTGCAAAACTTGTCATCTCTCTACTTTGTTTCAGGGTGGTATGCCTGATGGCAGGCATAAGTCTGCTGAAGGCTGTGAGACAAACCCAACATATATTGCAGCAAAGAAGGCAAAACATCTTGAAGATAGCGAGACAACCCCAAAGTCTTGTCTTGATGTAGTGTTCAAGTTACTTGAGACTAGCAGTCAGACAATCTCACAGAATTCGTTGTCTGAATCAGTTCGACTTCTTCAGTCCCAAGTTCTAGCAGAAAGGCATTCTGCAACTCAACTTCGACTTGAAGTCCTATCTCTAAGAAAGATTGCGGAGAACACCAATGAGAACCTCATCGCTAAACAGCTACACCTGGAAGCTATGACCGACATGCTAGGCCGGTCTCACAGCCATGCTCAGCATCTTGCACAGCAGTTCCCGCGCAAGGCTAATCTTTCTTGAACTGTCTTGGAAGTGGTCTGGGTTCAGTATTATTTTGTTATGTACAATGGTGCCCAGTTTTTGTAATCTACTTCTTCGTTGCGCTTTATGATAACTGGTGGCGAACTTTGATGCCCAGTGGATGTAATATACCATAAATCCTTTATTGTATAGTGTAGGTTTATTCTTAGTTACTATGCCGTAATTTCTTTATTGTGTAGAGTATGTTTGTTCTTAATTCCTACTAGTTACTGCCGTCATTCGCTATCTGAAAAAAAATCAGATGCAGTCGACCGGGCCGAAACATTCGCCTCTAATGGACCTGGTTTTTAGTGGGCCACAATTGGGCTGGCCTGCATCTTTCTTGGTCCCGAATGATTGGGGCCTTCACACTTTGCGCGAGGCCCACAACTTACACTGGCCTATATTTTAGTGGGCCTTTTGTGGACCCAGCGCTTAGTTTGGCCCAGGTAGCGTTGGGCCATTAACAGACTGAATATTGTACTGGCCTATTATGGCCCAGATGAAACCATGGGCCTTTAGCAGGCCGAAATGTATGTTGGGTCTCAATTTTCACTAGTCGTCAACGGCCTTCAGCAGGCTGAAATGTAGACCGGGCCTTTTTGGGCCCAGTTATATCACGGGCAGTTACCAGGCCGAAACATATGTCGGGCCTTAGTTGTCCCATTGATATCATGGGCTTTTAAGAGGCCAAAAGCTTAGTACAGACATCAACGGGCCCAATTATGCGATAGGCCTTTAACAGACCCAAAATCACGTTGGGCTTAACTGTTGCCACCTTTATCACGGGCCGTTAGTGGGCCCGATGTCCCGTCGGACCATATATGGCCCATGGGAAGCACGGGCCATTCCCAGGCCGAAAGTCACACCGGGCTGAAATGGGCCCATGTCTACATCGGGCCTCTAACAGGTCGAAAGTAACTGGGCTGTAATTGGGCCCAGATATTCGGTGAACAATTAACGGGCCGGATCTGGCTTCGGGCCGTAAATGGGCCCAAATATTTGGCGAACAATTAACGGGCCAGAACTGGCTTTGAGCCGTAAATGGGCCTTTATTAAGCAGGCCGTTATTGGGCTGGCCCACTAGTATCTGAGTAAGTACTATGGGCCTTTGGCTGGGCCAGCCTTTTTAACCTATATGGGCCTCTATTGGGCCCAGCCACGTGTCGACGTATCGTAGGCATGTCTCCTCCAATGGACGGGCGACATCTGGCCCACTGACGAGCTGACAGGTGTTCCCTCCAGCCAATCAGAATTTTACACGTGGAAATTTCCCATTGGTCCCGGTTGTTAACGGGTTATCCGATCCAAAACCGGACCCGATAGCTTAACGGCGTCCCGCTACGGTGGATGCCACGTGTCGGTCACCCTTGACGAAAGCACTTCTGTGACGCGCGATTTATCGTCATGGAAGTGGACACTTCCTTGATGATAATTTTGGTAATGCCATGGAACACTTCTATGACAACATAGGTATGACTATCTTGATTCTGTCATAAAATCGTCATGGATGTACATGCATGACAAAAAATGCGACCTACTATGACAAACACGTATCATCACGGAAGTGTATTTTTTTGTAGTGCCATCATCGCGCAATGCGGCTAATCGACCACCACGTGGCCGGGACAAAGCGGCAACTCAAGCCAAACTCCAGCCCGTACTACCTCACCGTAAAGGCAGAGATAAAACAGCTCGGGGATATACATATGACCTGCGGCAGGACCTGGACAGTAGAGTAGGACAAACCAGATCGATCTATGGATCGAGGGGGCGTGCCCCGACACGCGATGAAGGCTACTTAGCCGAACGCGAGAGGCATAATCACGCCCGGGCCGAAAACTGCAGACGACCTCCATCCGAGCAACGTCGCGACATGGCCCGATATAGAGGCCCGCACACCCCCTCTGCTTCACTGATGAAGTAATGGAGCACGAATTCCCAGAAGGGTTTAAACCTATGAATATCGAATCATACGATGGAACAACAGGTCCCGCGGTATGGACTGAGGATTTTCTTCTCCATATCCACATGGCCCGCGGTGATGATTTCCACGCCATCAAATACCTCCCACTAAAACTAAAGGGACCAGCGCGGCACTGGCTAAACAGCCTTCCAGAGAACTCCATTGGCAGCTGGGAGGACCTGGAAGACGCCTTCCGCAATAATTTCGAAGGTACATATGTCCGGCCACCAGATGCCGATGACCTAAGTCACATCATCCAGCAACCCGGAGAGTCAGCCAGGAAGCTCTGGACTAGGTTCTTAATTAAAAAGAACCAAATTGTCGATTGTCCAGACGCCGAAGCCCTCGCGGCCTTCAAACACAGCGTCCAAGATGAGTGGCTCGCCCGCGACCTCGGTCAAGAAAAACCAAAATCCATGGCAGCCCTTACCGCTCTGATGACCCGCTTTTGCGCGGGAGAAGATAGCTGGCTCGCTCGTAGAAGCAACAGCGCTAGCGATCTGGGCACCTCCGAAGTCCGAGATGGCAACGGCAAGCCACGACGCAATAAACACAAGCATCAGAATAATAATGAAGGAACGCAAGACACGACGGTCAACGCTGGATTCGGCGGCTCCAAACCCGGTCAACGGAAAAAGCCATTCAAGGCAAACAGAGACGGACCATCCAATTTAGACAAGATACTGGATCGGCCTTGATAGATTCATGGCACCCCCGATAAACTAGCCAATCATACCAACAGAAGGTGTCGGGTCTTCAAACAAGCCGGCAAGCTTAATGCCGAACACAAGGGGAAGGGGCTGCCCAGTGACAGCGATGACGAAGAGACTCGCCAACTGAACACCGGGGGTCAGAAGCAATCCCCCCCCAAAGTAAAAACAGTAAACATGGTATACGTGACGCGCACACCTATAGGGGAGCGCAAGCGCGCACTACGGGATGCCTACGCCATAGAGCCGGTCGCCCCAAAATTTAATCAATGGGCGGCCTGCCCGATCACTTTTGATCGCAAGGACCACCCAGTTAGTATCCGTCACGCAGGTTCCATCTCATGAAAGTCCTTATGGACGACAGCAGTAGCCTTAATCTACTCTACCAAGACACTGTCCGCAAAATGGGCATTGATCCTTCAAGAATCAAGCCCACCACAACTACCCTCAGGGGAGCAGTACCCGGCGTAGAAGCTCGCTACACGGGCTCCATCACATTGGAAGTCATTTTCGGTTCGCCGAACAACTTCCGAAGCGAAGGCTTGACCTTCGATATTGTCCCATTCCGCAGTAGCTACCATGCACTTCTAGGGTGTACCGCTTTTGCTCGTTTTAATGCGGTCCCACACTACACCCATGCAAAACTTATGATGCCCGGTCCACGCGGCGTCATAATGATAAATGGAAATACGGAACGCTCCCTCCGTACAGAGGATCATACTATGGCTACTACAGCCGAAGTACAAAGCGGCCTGATCAAGCCGCATATCTCATCGGCCATCAAGCCGCCGATCTCTATTAAACAGGACCAACCAATCTCAGAGTTGCATTAGCAGTTCGGCCTCCGTCGTTCGCCTCATATACCTGCGAAGTTTGTACAAAGCATACATAATTATGCACTTAAAGTACCCTGGTCATCGACGGAGGCACAATACGGACAGGCCTAGAAGCACTCCCATAGCCTTTTTTTCTTTTCTAACTACTTTTTATCTTTTACCACAGGTGACTCAAGAGCTGGTCACCTCACGGCTTCGTATACTTACCCAAAGGCTATTCCCGTTAAGGAGTCCTTTCGCTGAGGCAAGGCGGCGCAGACATGCAACAGGAGGTCCAAATAATCTTTTGTAGACCGCACTCTTTATTTCGAGCCTATAAAGTGCCTTTTCTCTCAGCCTTCGACCCCCGGCATGTCAAATAGCCCGGGTAGGGGCGTCATAATCTATAAGATTGCGTTTACCGTATCAATCAAATTCCAGTGAACATAATCCATATTCAGTATTCGTTTTTTCTAAAGAACTGAATTTTGCTTCTTCGGTTGTTCCACACACGCACCTCGGCACAAATTTCCAGGGGCTCGATATGGGAACAAATGAGTTGCCGACAAGTCCGAACAAGTTTGGCCTTATATGCATCAGCTCCGAATCATGTCTTTGGTCAATAGTTGGGTTGCCCGGCTCCTGTGCTTACTACCTTACGTTCCGCTCTATCGGCTAGAGTAGTAAAGGGAGAACTACTGCGATTGTGTTCCCGGTTCATCTGGTGAAGCATCTCAGTAGAGAAAGCCGAAAACTGACTGTCATGATGCGGCGACAGCTGGTCAACCACTCGATGACTCGTCAGAATCTTTCGCGATTCCTTCGGTATTACACGAAGGACCGTTCTTCAAGTCACCTATGTAACGCACCGTATTCGGATAACCGCATACATACCAGGGGCTATATCTTAGACCCACCGTCAAATTCCTATGGCTAAGTGAAAGTGTTAAAGCCCTATAGTCCGATTGTCTAGTTCGCTGCATTGACACCTCCTTCACGGACAAAGACGTTGGGTCAAGAGTGATCAAGTGCTTTTCCGAACACCCCCGTATTTGTCAGATGTGGGGTTCCGGCAAAACCCTTAAGGTTCGAACTCTGGAGTGCGCGCGAAGTTCTTTCCCCCTACCGATCTATGCCCTAGCTCGCTAAGATCTCGCAGACGAACTCGCAACACAGAAAGACACGAGATTTATACTGGTTCGGGCCACCGTTGTGGTGTAATACCCTACTCCAGTGTG
This sequence comes from Triticum aestivum, assembly GCF_018294505.1. Taxonomy (NCBI): domain Eukaryota; kingdom Viridiplantae; phylum Streptophyta; class Magnoliopsida; order Poales; family Poaceae; genus Triticum; species Triticum aestivum. The sequence goes on along the minus strand of NC_057796.1, from coordinate 270,886,685 downwards.
GTGGTGGTGGATTGCCTCTTGGGCTGATGATGAACAGTACAAGGGGAAGAACGGCCTCCTGAGGTTGAGGTGCTCTTGTGCTCTGCGAACTTGTGGGTGAGGACTCGATGAGCTATCAGATGCCCCCTACTGTAGTGGCTAGTTCTACTTATAAAGGCCCTGGTCCTCTCTCCAAATATTGAGCGGGAAGGGAGCCAACAACGATGGGCAATTTGAAAGGGGACAGCTAGTACAAGCTATCCTGACAAAATTGGTCTTCGCCTGCAAAAGGCCCTGGTGGTGACGCCGTCTTGGGCTCCACGATGACCTCCGTCTTGCCGTCCTTCTGGTCTTGGTCTCGTTGCACCGATATGGAAACCTTTGCCTGATGCCTCGGTACTCCGCGCCTGCACTTGCTTCCTTAGCACCAAAGAGGAAACAAGGGCGCTGCGCACACTGGCGCCCGCCTGGTGCCGATCGTCATGGCTCACGTCACATGAGCCTCATGAGGTTTGCACTGCCTTGATATCTCTGCTCCTCGTGAGGCAGCCTGGTGAGGCCGCTCCTGAGGAGGTCTTGTGTCGTCCGCCTCGCGAGGGTCCTGAATGCTTTGCTGATGAAGATGGGCCGTACAGGCCCGCTAGCATAGCCATGCCGTGGGCCGCAGGCAGGCAAGTCTGGGGACCCCCATTCCCAGGACGCCGACAGTAGCCCCCGGGCCCAAGGTGCGCTCGGACTTGGCTTCGCGGCGAAGCCAAGGGTCAAGTACGGAGCGCCGCGGGCCCCAAAAGCTTGCGGCCTCAGTCGACGTGTGGCGGTTGATTGGACGTGGGCGTCTCCGCTTCCCCATGCAGCCTCGGCAACTGCTCAGTTTGACAAAAGGCTGGCGCAGACGGTTCTTTTCTTCATTGCTTCTTCCTAGCCTCGCTCCAGATCCCCTTTCTCGCTCCTCGCTACCGCTACCTCCTGATCTGCTCCAGTCTCGCTCCGCATCTGCGATCCATGGCGCCGTGCAAGGTCAAGACTTCCTCGGCACCGGCTTGGTATGAGCCGGCTCTTAAAGCGCCCACTGTCACAGAGAAGGGCCTCGCCTCCGTCCGCCTGCTGACGGCGGGGAGAGCAATGAGTGGGGGAAGACGGAGCTCCGGCTTGCTTCCGACGTGCCGGAGCCTGAGGGAAGCACCTTCTTCCCCTTCTTCTCGAGCAGCGTCGCCATCGGGTGTGTTCCTCCCTTCTCTGATTTCTTTTATGAGGTCCTCGACCACTACGGGCTGTTGGCGTTGCACCTCCATCCCAACTCTATCCTCCTCTTGTCCATCTTCGCCTACTACTGCGAGGCGTACCTGGGCGTGCTGCCATCCGTGGCGCTTCTGCGCCACTTCTTCTTCCTTCGCGTCACCGATGGGAAAATCTCTGGATGCACCAATTTCGTCGCATCTGGCAAGGCCAACTCGATCTCGAGCACCGGGAAGAGGGCCGACAATATCCGATCCAAATGGGTCATGATGGACGCCAAGCGCGCCCATCCGCATCTGGTGTTACCGACAGAGGCGCCCCAGCTCAACAAGGGGTGGCCCAAGGCGGAGCTTGCCGATGAGCGGGCGTTGTCTGTGTTGGGGCAGATGACGACTGACTTGAAGCCCGGCAACACGAAGGTGGCCAAGGTGACGGGGGGAATGCTCCTGAGGGAGTTCTTGATGCTACGAGTTGCCCCACTCCAGGCGCGCATGCGCCCCTTATGGGAGCTTGAAGAAGAGGGGAACAAGACCCGCCTGAGGCCTGGGGCCCTTCCTGGCGACGAACTGGCTGCTGTCCTGCGCCTCATAGTTGGGGACAACCAGGAGTTCCCGCCTAGCGCCATCGTTCCCTTGTTCCTCCGCAGGGACTGGGAGGAACTCGTCGCCTCCAGGCCGACCTTTAACGCGCGCGGGCTGGTGCCACCGACGCTCACAGGGGCCCCTGCAGCACCGAAGCCGCTGGAGGTGTCCTCTGATGAGTCCCGTGGGGAGGAGGAAGAGGAGGTGGACTCGGAGAAGATTCTCGAAGAGGTGGGGGAGACTTCTCCTCTAAGCAAGGCCGATATCCTCCGCGCCCTGCCTGACGACGCCGAGGCTGACGCTCGCCAGGAGGAGAGGGGGCAGCCCCTCATCCCGACGAGGGGTAGGTCACCGTTGGTTCCTCGCGATGCTGCCTCCGTCCTGACGCCTCCTGGGGCTGGCTCCGGCGCTGCCTCTACGCCGCCTGCCGCCGCCGGAGCCCGCACACCTACTCCTCTGGTCCCGATGCCTTCAGGATTCAAGCTTCCCAAGCGGAAGGTGGAATATGTCATGGTGGATCGGTAAGTGCCTGATCTCCATCTTGTTTTTGCTCATGCCGCTGCTTCCTCACCTTCGTCTTTGGTTGTCCAGGCCGCTGTCTGCGGTGAAGAAGAGGAAAGAGGGTACGGTGACCGCGCCCTCTTCTGCTGAGAAAGGAGGCGCCAGCGCCCGCAATTCCCCAGCCCGGTCGTCTTCGCGAGGCCAGGAGGAGCATCGCGGGGAGGAGTCAGCCCCCATGGCCCCGCTGGCTCCGAAAGTGCCGGCGTCTGGCCCGATTGAAGAGGTCCCAACTGCTCCGGAGCCCGCAGTCTCCCAGGCCTTGGTGACGGCGTCGTCTCCTCCCACTGCGGCACCTCCACTCTCAGTTTGTTCTGCTCCTGCTATTGTTCTGGAGCGCGCTCTTTTGGAGATGACCCAGTTGAAGGCAGATCTCCTGAGCGTGGACCCGCGCCTGGTGGCCGGGCGCCTGGAGCTGGCCTCTGGCTGGCTTCACTCCGACTTGGCGGTGCGCGCGACGCTGAGCCAGGCCGCGGCGTCTTCCGAGAAGGAGAAGTAGAGTGCCGCCAACGCCGCAGCCGATCGTGAGGCGGCGCTAAAAGACGCAAGGGCCGCCCGTGACCACTGCCAAGAGCTGGAGGACGAGTTAAAGGACCTGCGTGACAAGCATGCCGAAGAAGCACGCGGCCGCCTGGCGAGCGAGAAGGAGATGAAGGCCCGGGAGGATGCCGTCAAGAACCGTGATGCTGAGCTGTAAGAGTTGGGGAAGACGCAGGTCGCTGAGCGCAGCCGGCTGGAGGAGCTGGAGCGGAAGGTGAGGGCGAGGGAAGCCGATCTTGATGCCAAGGCGCGAGTCTTGGCCGAAGACCGCGTGGCCTTTGCTGATCTCGAGGAGAGGTCTCGCAAGGCACTGAAGACGCTCTACGAGCATGGCTTGGAGAGGCCGCTGTCCACCGACGAGGATGGCCCCGCCCTGCTGCTTCCTCCTTTGGTGAAGGCACTTGAGGAGGTTGTGGATGGTATCGGTCCCATGGCAGAGGCAGAAGCTCGCGTCCTGTCTTCAGCTGCATTGACTCGTGTCTTCAGTCACCTGCACGTTCACGACCCCAACACTTGTCTTGACGAGCTGCTGGAGCATGTGGCTAAAGATGACTGCGAAGCCGCCGCCGCAGCGGTGCAAGGTCAGGTGGAGGCCCTGCTGAAGAGGTTCCGCGGCTTTGCCTCCGCACCCTTGTCCAGCGATGCCGCCAACCCAGCGGCTGGTGGTTTAGGTGAAGTCGTCGCTACCCAGGGAGGAGCACCTTCGGCAGGAGATGGCGGTGTCCAGGGGTGAGCTGCAGCTGATCTCCAGTTTCGTTCCTGTAACATGCATCGGGCCTCGTGGAGGCGTTAAACTTTCATTTGATATTGTGAGGACAATATGTTTTGTAATATTTGCTTCGAGATTTTGCGATTTCTTCCTATCCGCTTTGTGTTCTGCGTCGGCAGAGCCCGGCCCCGCGCATACCTCGACCGCCGTTCGGTCGACCGGAGACGAGGACGGACCAAGGAGTGAGGGGCTACGTGACCAGTTAGGCTCCTGATTCGCGATGCTCAGGAGTCTCCCTTGACGCGCAAACAGCTTATAGGAAGAGGGTGCGAGGATAGATTAATGTTCTACGTTGGCAGAGCCCGGTCCCGCGCATACCTCAACCGCCATTGGGCCGACCGGAGACCAGGACGGACCAAGGAGTGAGCGGCTATGTGACCAGTTAGGCTCCTGAGTCGCGATGCTCAGGAGTCCCCCTTGACATGCAAACAATTTCCATACCTTCCCTCGCCGAGGCCTCGGGAGGGGCGTGCGACGACCAGGTCCGAGGGACCTGTTTGGGCGGCGTGCACTTGGGCGTTACCCGAGAGCAGCCCCCAGGCCCGGGAGGCCTGGTTGGGTGGCGTACGCTTGGGCGTGAACCCCCGTGTCCAGCGCCCTCGCGCGGCTCTCCCGAGGGGAGGCGTTGCGGTGAGGCCGGACGCTGAGCTCTGGGCTCCCTGAGGTTGGTAAGACCGTGGAGCTGCCCTCAGTTGTTTATCACCAGCGCGGAGCATAGTGCTTCCGCTTGTGCACGGGCATAGCCGCTCCTCGGCAGTGTCGACGGCCAGCACGGAGCATGGTGCTTCCACTTGTGCGTGGGAGGGCCCCCCCTCCGGCAGGAGCCCCCGGGGCGTGTACAGCCCCGCCCTGACACGTGGCTTGCACGACATGGCTGCGAGGTGTATCTGGGCACTCGTGAGCCAGCGCGGGACTCACGAGGCCCTACCTCAAGGCGGGTTGCGCCTGGTCTTGAGTCTTTGATGGCTGTGTGTTCCTGCGAGACGGTTCGGAGCAAGCGCTCTACGTCCTCAGGTCCCGTCCCTTGAGCGAGCTCAGCCGCTGCTGGTATGCCAGGTCGCGATGCCGTGGTCAAGGCCAGGGGGTGAGGGCTGGAGAGCCAGTAAGAGCTCCTGAGCCGCGATGCTCAGGAGCCCCCTTTTGACGCGCAAGCGGATTGCATCACAGAGGTGTGGACCCGTGACGGGTGGCAACCGCGCAGGCGGTAATCATAGGCAGATTAAGCATGGAAGACAAATCAACTTGGGTAAATGCAGAAAGATACATGCCACTGGGTCAGGCCCGAGCGGCTTGGGGATGATGCAGCCCGAGGGGCGCCCCCAACAAGGTAAGCTAAATACATAAGCAAAAGGGATACATGCCACAGGGACGGACCCATGTGGCCTGGGAATAATGCAGCCCGAGGGGCGCTCCCAGCTAAACAAACTTGGAAAATGTCACCTGGTTCTGTTGACGAAGGAGGGTTGGGGCAGCTGAAGGTACGCGGCGAAGGAATGGCTCCTCACGAGCCACCGGGGCCCTGAGCCTCGGGAGGCTCTGGGGGCTCAGGTGGTTCCCAGAGGACTGTCTCCATCTCCGCCAGGACGGCGCGGTGCCTGGCCTCCTGAGCCGCCAGGGCATGCCACAAGTTGCGCTGGTAAACGAACGACACGCTTGGCAGGCCGAAAGGAATGCGAACTTAGCTGTGTGGTGGACCTTCACAACAGCCCGCGCATGAGGGCCAGAAACGCTCCTGAGAAGCGGCCCTGTTGAGCCCTGGTACGTCGATGCAGACGCGCAGCCCGGCATCCTCGCCTGGATGGGGAGCTGCCCCTCGTGAGCGGCTGTTGCTGCGCATAGCCCTTGCGTCTTGTAGTTCCTGAGTGGTCTTGGTGATGAACTCCTGAGGGGTGGGCAATCCTGGCCCTGTGTTCTCCTGAGGGAAACATGCCTTGAAGCACGCCTCCAAGTGGTGCCCGAGCGCCTCCCTCGTGATGCCGGCAAGATCTGAGGCCCTCTAGGAGAGAGCCCCCGAGCCCTGCCTGAGGAGGGCGCCGGGCGCGCCTCCTGATGTCTACTACGCAACCTTCTTCTTGTAGACGTTGTTGGGCCTCCAAGTGCAGAGGTTTGTAGGACAGTAGCAAATTTCCCTCAAGTGGATGACCTAAGGTTTATCAATCCGTGGGAGGTGTAGGATGAAGATGGTCTCTCTCAAGCAACCATGCAACCAAATAACAAAGAGTCTCTTGTGTCCCCAACACACCCAATACAATGGTAAATTGTATAGGTGCACTAGTTCGGCGAAGAGATGGTGATACAAGTGCAATATGGATGGTAGATATAGGTTTTTGTAATCTGAAAATACAAAAACAACAATGTAACTAATGATAAAAGTGAGCACAAACGGTATTGCAATGCTAGTAAACAAGGCCTAGGTTTCATACTTTCACTAGCGCAAGTTCTATCAACAATAATAACATAATTGGATCATATAACTATCCCTCAACATGCAACAAAGAGTCACTCCAAAGTCACTAATAGCAGAGAACAAACGAAGAGATTATGGTAGGGTACGAAACCACCTCAAAGTTATCCTTTCTGATCGATCTATTCAAGAGTCCGTAGTAAAATAACATGAAGCTATTCTTTCTGTTCGATCTATCATAGAGTTCGTACTAGAATAACAACTTAAGACACAAATCAACCCAAACCCTAGTGTCACCTAGATACTCCAATGTCACCTCAAGTATCCGTGGGCATGATAATACGATATGCATCACACAATCTCAGATTCATCTATTCAACCAACACAAAGAACTTCAAAGAGTGCCCCAAAGTTTCTACCGGAGAGTCAAGACGAAAACGTGTGCCAACCCCTATGCATAGGTTCATGGGCGGAACCCGCAAGTTGATCACCAAAACATACATAAAGTGGATCACGTGATATCCCATTGTCACCACAGATAAGCACGACAAGACATACATCAAGTGTTCTCAAATCCTTAAAGACTCAATCCGATAAGATAACTTCAAAGGGAAAACTCTATCCATTACAAGAGAGTAGAGGGGGAGAAACATCATAAGATCCAACTATAATAGCAAAGCTCGCGATACATCAAGATCGTACCACCTCAAAAACACGAGAGAGAGAGAGAGATCAAACACATAGCTACTGGTACATACCCTCAGCCCCGAGGGTGAACTACTCCGTCCTCGTCATGGAGATCGCCGGGATGATGAAGATGGCCACCGATGAGGGATCCCCCCTCCGGCAGGGTGGCGGAACAGGGTCCCGATTGGTTTTTGGTGGCTACAGAGGCTTCCGGCGGCAGAACTCCCTATCTATTCTGTTCCCTGAAGTTTTTAGGGTATATGGATATATATAGGCGAAAGAAGTCGGTCAGGGGAGCCACGAGGGGCCCACGAGGGTGGGGGCGCGCCCAGGGGGGCAAGCGCGCCTCCCTGCCTCGTGGCCACCTCGTTGCTTCCCTGGCGTGCACTCTAAGTCTCCTGGATTGCTTCCGTTCCAAAAATAACTCTCCCGAAGGTTTTATTGCGTTTGGACTCCGTTTGATATTCCTTTTCTTCGAAACACTGAAATAGGCAAGAAATCGACAATTTGGGCTTGGCCTCCGGTTAATAGGTTAGTCCCAAAAATAATATAAAAGTGTTTAGTAAAGCCCATAAAACATCCAAAACAGATAATATAATAGCATGGAACAATCAAAAATTATAGATACGTTGGAGACGTATCAAGCATCCCCAAGCTTTATTCCTGCTCGTCCTCGAGTAGGTAAATGATAAAATAGAATTTTTGATGTGGAATGCTACCTAACATATTTCTCAATGTAATTTTATTTATTGTGGCTAGAATATTCAGATCCATAAGATTCAAGATAAAAGTTTAATACTGACATGAAAACAATAATACTTCAAGCATACTAACCAAGCAATCATGTCTTCTCAAAATAACATGGCCAAAGAAAGTTATCCCTACAAAATCATATAGTCTGGCTATGTTGTATCTTCATCACACGAAATATTTAAATCATGCACAACCCCGATGACAAGCCAAGCAATTGTTTCATACTTTTGATGTTCTCAAACCTTTTCAATCTTGACGCAATACATGAGCGTGAGCCATGGACATAGCACTATAGGTGGAATAGAATGGTGGTTGTGAGGAACACAAAAAGGAGAAGATAGTCTCACATCAACTAGGCGTATCAACAGGCTATGGAGATGCCCATCAATAGATATCAATGTGAGTGAGTAGGGATTGCCATGCAATGGATGCACTAGAGCTATAAGTGTATGAAAGCTCAAAAAGAAACTAAGTGGGTGTGCATCCAACTCGCTTGCTCACGAAGACCTAGGGAATTTTGAGGAAGCCCATCATTAGAATATACAAGCCAAGTTCTATAATGAAAGATTCCCACTAGTATATGAAAGTGACAACATAGGAGACTCTCTATCATGAAGATCATGGTGCTACTTTGAAGCACAAGTGTGGTAAAAGGATAGTAGCATTGTCCCTTCTCTCTTTTCTCTCATTTTTTTCTTTGGGCCTTTTCTCTTTTTATGGCCTTTTTTTTCTTCTCTTTTTTTGTCAGGAGTCTCATCCCGACTTGTGGGGGAATCATAGTCTCCATCATCCTTTCCTCACTTGGGACAATGCTCTAATAATGATGATCATCACACTTTTATTTACTTTACAACTCAAGAATTACAACTCAAAACTTAGAACAAAATATGACTCTATGTGAAGTGTACCGGGATATGCAATGAATCAAGAGTGACATGTATGAAAGAATTATGAACGGTGGCTTTGCCACAAATACGATGTCAACTACATGATCATGCGAAGCAATATGACAATGATGGAGCGTGTCATAGTAAACGGAACGGTGGTAAGTTGCATGGCAATATATCTCGGAATGGCTATGGGAATGCCATGATAGGTAGGTATGGTGGCTGTTTTGAGGAAGGTACATGGTGGGTGTATGATACCGGTGAAAAGTGCGCGGTATTAGAGAGGCTAGCAATGGTGGAAGGGTGAGAGTGCGTATAATCCATGGACTCAACATTAGTCATAAAGAACTCACATACTTATTGCAAAAATCTATTAGTTATCGAAACGAAGTACTACGCGCATGCTCCTAGGGGGATAGATTCGTAGGAAAAGACCATCGCTCGTCCCCGACCGCCACTCATAAGGAAGACAATCAATAAATAAATCTTGCTCCGACTTCATCACATAACGGTTCACCATACGTGCATGCTACGAGAATCACAAACTTTAGAACAAGTATTTCTCAAATTCACAAGTACTCAACTAGCATGACTCTAATATCACCATCTTCATATCTCAAAACAATTATCAAGTATCAACCTTCTCATAGTATTCAATGCACTTTATATGAAAGTTTTTATTATACCCATCTTGGATGCCCATCATATTAGGACTAAATTCATAACCAAAGAAAATTACCATGCTGTTTAGGACTCTCAAAATAATATAAGTGAAGCATGAGAGTACATCTATTTCTTCAAAATAAAACCACCGCCGTGCTCTAAAAAGATATAAGTGAAGCACTAGAGCAAACGACAAACTACTCCAAAAAGATATAAGTGAAGATCAATGAGTAGTTGAATAATTATGTAACTATGTGAAACCTCTCTAACATTTAAGAATTTCAGATCTTGGTATTTTATTCAAACAGAAAGCGAAAAAAGAAAATAAAATGACTCTCCAAGTAAAACACATATCATGTGGTGAATAAAAATATAGCACCAAGTAAAGTTACCGATGAACGAAGACGAAAGAGGGGATGCCATCCGGGGCATCCCCAAGCTTAGGCTCTTGGTTGTCCTTGAATATTACCTTGGGGTGCCTTGGGAATCCCCAAGCTTAGGCTCTTGCCACTCCTTATTCCATAGCCCATCGAATCTTTACCCAAAACTTGAAAACTTCACAACACAAAACTCAACAGAAAATCTCGTGAGCTCCGTTAGCGAAAGAAAACAAAACACCACTTCAAGGTACTGTAATGAACTCATTCTTTATTTGTATTGGTGTTAAATCTACTGTATTCCAACTTCTCTATGGTTTATAAACTATTTTACTAGCCATAGATTCATCAAAATAAGCAAACAACACACGAAAAACAGAATCTGTCAAAAACAGAACAGTCTGTAGTAATCTGTAACTAACGCAAACTTCTGGAACTCAAAAAATTCTAAAAAAATAGGACGACCCAGATAATTTGATTATTGATCTGCTTGAATTGGAATCAGTATTTTATCACGTTCTGGTGATTTTTAACAATTGTTTTCGTGAGCAGAAAGTTTCTGTCTTTTTCAGCAAGATCAAATAATTATCATCCAAGAAGATCCTATAGGTCTTCCTTGGCACAAACACTAATTAAAACATAGAACCACATCTAACCAGAGGCTAGATGAATTATTTATTACTAAACAGGAGCAAAAAATGTAAAATAAAATTGGGTTGCCTCCCAACAAGCGCTAATGTTTAACGCCCCTAGCTAGGCATGATGATTTCAATGATGCTCATCTAAAATATAAGAATTGAAACATAAAGAGAGCATCATGAAGAATATGACTAGCACATTTAAGTCTAACCCACTTCCTATCCAGAGGGATTTTGTGAGCAAACAACTTATGGGAACAAGAATCAACTTGCAAAGGAAGGTAAAATAAGCATAACTTCAAGATTTTAAGCACATAGAGAGGAAACTTGATATTATTGCAATTCCTACAAGCATATGTTCCTCCGTCATAATAATTTTCAGTAGCATCATGAATGAATTCAACAATATAACCAGCACCTAAAGCATTCTTTTCATGATCTACTTGCATAGAAATTGTACTACTCTCCTCATAAGCAAAATTCTTCTCATTCGGAATAGTGGGAGTATCATAAAAAACTCTTTATAGATGGTAATGTTCAGAAAGATGGTAATCATAATCATGACAAGTTTTATAAATATAATCATCACTACTCTTTATAGCATAAGTTTCATGACAATAATCATCATAAGTAGCAACTTTGTTCTCATCATAATCTATTGAAACCTCTTCCGAAATAGTGGATTCATCACTAAATAAAGTCATGACATCTCCAAATCCACTTTCATAAATATTATAAGATTCAACATCCTCCAAAATAGTGGGATCATTACTTCGTAAAGTTGACACTCTTCCAAACCCACTTTCATCAATATAATCATCATAAGTACGAGGCATGCTATCATCATTATAAATTTGCATATCAAAACTTGGGAGACTAAAAATATCATCTTTATTAAACATAGCATCCCAAGCTTGGGACAAACATTAATTGCAGCAAATATATTCTCAAAAACATCATCTTCATCAAACATAGCATCCCCAAGCTTGCGCCTTTTCATATCATAAGCATAATCCCTCTCATCATTAATAGTATGGATAGCACCAATAGTATAGCAATTATCATCATCACGATGAGTAATAGGAGCAGCATCATTTGGGAGAGATACCTTTCTACCTTTGCTCCTCCGTCTTTTCTTTTTCTTATTCACATCATGTGTGGCTTTAACCCTCTTTTTTGAGCTCCTTATTGATGAGATTGGTTGAGTAGAAGGCTCCTCCTCGTTACCTGATTCATCGTAAGAAATAATAGGAGGATATTGGGAAGCCTCTTCCCTTTCATTATTATTCTCTTCATCTTCTATTTGTTTTCTTGTCTTTATGTAATTGGCAATATAAGGATTTTCAATGCAATTCACCGCACAATACATATAAATTTCCTCTAGATCAAATTCAAGAAGTTTATCATGGGCAGATACTGGAAGATAGTTAGTTATACGTTTCATTTCTTCATAACCCATAAGTAAACTAAGTTCATTATGATGTGCAAGGGAAATCAAGTCATCACAATTTTTGGACACGATTAGATCATGAAACAATTTGCATCGGATAGTTAAATGATCACGTTCATTGCAAAGTTCACAAGTACGGCTAAGAAAATTTTAATTTTCAGCACAAACATCTAGCCTTTCTTGCAACCATTTGGTTTCTAAATACTTATGCCTCTTACAAAATCTATCTTCCCTTTTTGTTATGTATTTGCAAACTCTATGCACTCCACAAAAATCGATATGCTTATAAGAGACATTTTCATCATGACTAGTGCAATCATCATTAGTACCATGGATATTCAAAGAGTTCATACTAAAAACATTGCAATCATGCCCATCGTTCAAAGATTTAATGCCAAAATTTTTATAGACTTCTTCTTCTAGCACTTGAGCACATTTTTCCTTCCCATCATTCTCACGGAAGATATTAAAAAGATGAAGCGTATGAGACAAACTCAATTCCATTTTTTTGTAGTTTTCTTTTATAGAATAAACTAGTGATAAAACAAGAAACAAAAAGATTCGATTGCAAGTTCTCAAGATATACCTTCAAGCACTCACCTCCCCGGCAACGGCGCCAGAAAAGAGCTTGATGTCTACTACGCAACCTTCTTCTTGTAGACATTGTTGGGCCTCCAAGTGCAGAGGTTTGTAGGACAGTAGCAAATTTACCTCAAGTGGATGACCTAAGGTTTATCAATCCGTGGGAGGCGTAGGATGAAGATGGTCTCTCTCAAGCAACCCTGCAACCAAATAACAAAGAGTCTCTTGTGTCCCCAACACACCCAATACAATGGTAAATTGTATAGGTGCACTAGTTCGGCGAAGAGATGGTGATACAAGTGCAATATGGATGGTAGATATAGGTTTTTGTAATCTGAAAATATAAAAACAGCAATGTAACTAAAGATAAAAGTGAGCACAAACAGTATTGCAATGCTAGGAAACAAGACCTAGGGTTCATACTTTCACTAACACAAGTTCTCTCAACAATAATAACATAATTGAATCATATAACTATCCCTCAACATGCAACAAAGAGTCACTCCAAAGTCACTAATAGTGGAGAACAAACGAAGAGATTATGGTAGGGTACGAAACCACCTCAAAGTTATCCTTTCTGATTGATCTATTCAAGAGTCCGTAGTAAAATAACATGAAGCTATTCTTTCCGTTCGATCTATCATAGAGTTCGTACTAGAATAACACCTTAAGACACAAATCAACCAAAACCCTAATGTCACCTAGATACTCCAATGTCACCTCAAGTATCCATGGGCATGATTATACGATATGCATCACACAATCTCAGATTCATCTATTCAACCAACACAAAGAACTTCAAAGAGTGCCCCAAATTTTCTACCGGAGAGTCAAGACGAAAACGTGTGCCAACACCTATGCATGGGTTCATGGGCGGAACCCGCAAGTTGATCACCAAAACATACATTAAGTGGATCACGTGATATCCCATTCTCACCACAGATAAGCACGGCAAGACATACATCAAGTGTACTCAAATCCTTAAAGACTCAATCCGATAAGGTGACTTCAAAGGGAAAACTCAATCCATTACAAGAGAGTAGAGGGGGAGAAACATCATAAGATCCAACTATAATAGCAAAGCTCGCGATACATCAAGATCGTACCACCTCAAAAACACGAGAGAGAGAGAGAGAGAGAAAGATCAAACACATAGCTAATGGTACATACCCTCAACCCCGAGGGTGAACTACTCCGTCCTCGTCATGGAGATCGCCGAGATGAGGAAGATGGCCACCGGTGAGGGACCCCCCTCTGGCAGGGTGCCGGAACAGGGTCCCGATTGGTTTTTGGTGGCTACAGAGGCTTGCGGCGGCGGAACTCCCGATCTATTCTATTCCCCGAAGTTTTTAGGGTATATGGATATATATAGGCGAAAGAAGTCGGTCAGGGGAGCCACGAGGGGCCCACGAGGGTGGGGGCGCGCCCAGGGGGGCAAGCGCGCCTCCCTGCCTTGTGGCCACCTCGTTGCTTCCCTGACGTGCACTCCAAGTCTCCTGGATTGCTTCTGTTCCAAAAATAACTCTCCCAAAGGTTTCATTCCGTTTGGACTCCGTTTGATATTCCTTTTCTTCGAAACACTGAAATAGGCAAGAAAACGACAATTTGGGCTGGGCCTCCGGTTAATAGGTTAGTCCCAAAAATAATATAAAAGTGTTTAGGAAAGCCCATAAAAAATCCAAAACAGATAATATAATAGCATGGAACAATAAAAAATAATAGATACGTTGGAGACGTATCACCTCCCTATGCGATGGAGGGAGGCGCCCCTAAAGCGGACGCTGATCCTGACGAGGCTCTAGCTGCGACGCCATCCTCCTGAGATTCTGCACGGCGCAGCTGCTTCTTCTTCTTGGGGAAGGCCTCATGAGGGCCCTCGCTCTTGCTGTCGGGGTCGTCGATTGCTACAGCTTGGAAGGCGCGCTCGAGGGAGCACACCGCATCTCTCTCTTCACATGGGACCGTGATGATTCCGCCGCTTCCCAGCATCTTGAGGATGTTGTAGCCGTGGTGGGTGACCGCCATGTACTTGGCCAGGGCCGGATACCCGAGGATGGCATTGTACGGCAGACGGATGTGCGCGACGTCGAAGTCGATGAGCTCGGTGCGGTAGTTCTTGCGTTCCCCGAAGGTGACAGGGAGGCGGACCTGCCCTATCGGTGTGGTGGAACCGTCGGTCACTTCTGAGAAAGGCTTGGTAGGCTAGAGCTGCTCATATGGCACTTGGAGGTTGTCGAACGTGTCAACGGACAGGACGTTGAGCCCTGCGCCGCCGTCGATGAGGGTCTTGGTAACCTGCACGTTGCTGATGACTGGGGAGCACAACATCGGAAGGGCGCCGGCAGTGGCCGCACACTTGAGCTGATCTGCAGAGTTGAAGGTGATGGCACACTGGGACCATTTGAGCGAGCGCGTGGCCTCAAGTTTGGGCAGATTTGCATTCACTTCACGAGCAAACTGCTTGAAGATACTCTGCGAAGCTGGGGCCCTAGCTCCGCCCAAGATGTAGGCGATTGGACGTGGTTCCTGGAAGCCCCCAGCCCCCTCGTCTTGATGGTGGTCGTCGTTCCTTCTTGGCGGCGGCGGCAGTGGAGGAAGACCGGCGTTGCCCTGAGGACGATCCTCGCGAGGCTAGTCCCTCCAACCGCCCTCGCGAGGATGATCCTGCCAGCGGTCCTCACGAGGCCTGTCGCGCCACTCCTGGCGCGGGCCACGGTCGTCCCAGCGTCCGCCTCCACGTCCTCCTCCACGGCCGTAGCCCCGGTCGCTGCGCTCGGGGCGTCGACCGAAGCATCATTCGCGAATGGCTCTGAGCTCTTGGCAGTCGTTGGTGTTGTGGGTGTTCAGGTTGTGGAAGGCGCATAACGGTCGGCTGCCCTTGGATGACTCGGGTTGGTCTCTGCCCCGCTTGGTGTCCGGCTCCGCTGCGAGCACGGTTGCTTCCTTGTGCTTCACGTCCTTGGCCTTGGCCTTCTTCTCCTCTGCGCCCGCAGTGGGCAGCTCGAGGAGGGAAAGGCGCCCCTCCTCAGCTCTTGCGCACTTGGTCGCCAGGTTGAACAGCTCCTGAGATGTGCAGAGCTCCTCATGGATGGCGAGCTCCTCTTTCATCTTGATGTCGCGGACGCCGTCAGAGAACGCGGAGATGATGGCCTCGTCCGTGAACTTGGGGATCTTGAGGCGAGTGTTGTTGAAGCGCTGGATGTACTTCTGGAGGGTCTTTCCCGATTGTTGCTTGATGCGGCGCAAGTCACCCGCGGCTGGCGGGCGGTCGCGGGTGCCCTGGAAGTTGGCGACGAAGAGGTCGCGCATCTCATCCCAGGAGGAGATCGAGCCTTGAGGCAGGTTCAGGAGCCAAGAGCGGGCACCATCCTTGAGAGCCATGGGAAACCAGTTCGCCATGACTTTCTCATCACCGTTGGCAGCTTCGATGCTCAGCTCGTACAGTTGCAAGAACTCCGCGGGGTCGGTGGTTCCGTTGTAGCGAGGAGGCAGATCCGGCTTGAACTTGCCTGGCCAGGCGACACTACGCAGCTCGGGGGTGAAGGCGCGGCAGCCGGCCGTGGTTGCCGGGGCCCGTCTCGGAGGTGGAGCTTGGTCTTGGTGAGGCCTGTGTGCCGCTACCGCAGGTAGCGCACGGTCTTGATGAGGTGGCGCGGGGAGCGCAGGCGTAGCTTCTCGCGGTCGAGGAATTTCTTGGCAGCTTCTCTCCTCGTGTGCGGGCACCAGGCGTGGTGGATCACGCCGTGGGGCCGCGCGCCATGGCACCAAGGCACCGTCTTGGGCAGAGGTGGTGGAGGCGCGCCATGAGCCACATCGCCCGTGGCTGGCGGAGGGTGAGGCAGAGAAAGGGACGGCGTTGGAGAGCCCCCTGCGGCACGGACGAGCTCGGCGACGCGATCGAGCCAGTCCTCGTAGAGGTCGTCGACAGGGCGGTAGCGCAGGAGCTCGTTCGCCATGAAGAGCGCGGCCCGCACGTCCATGGGAACGCGACGTGCATGGGACGAGGAACCGGCTGGGGTCAGCGACGGAGTGGCGGTGCGGCCGTCCTACCGCACCGACGGTGCAGCGAAGATGCTTGCTGCTCGTTCCCCGCCGGGCCGGTGGCGGCGTTGGCGGCAGGAGACGGAGAACAACGGGGTGGCCCGCCGACGGGAGCCGTCTGAGCAACGTGGGCGGTGAGAGCAGCCCAGTGCTCAGCTCTTGCGCGGCGAGCGTCCGCCATGGAGATGACGGAGCGACGAATCGACGGGAAGGAAGCTACGGCGCACCCCTACCTGGCGCGCCAAATGTCGGATGTGGGGTTCCGGCAAAACCCTTAAGGTTCGAACTCTGGAGTGCGCGCGAAGTTCTTTCCCCCTACCGATCTACTCCCTAGCTCGCTAAGATCTCGCAGACGAACTCGCAACACAGAAAGACACGAGATTTATACTGGTTCGAGCCACCGTTGTGGTGTAATACCCTACTCCAGTGTGGTGGTGGTGGATTGCCTCTTGGGTTGATGATGAACAGTACAAGGGGAAGAACAACCTCCTGAGGTTGAGGTGCTCTTGTGCTCTGCGAACTTGTGGGTGAGGACTCAATGAGCTATCAGATGCCCCCTACTGTGGTGGCTAGTTCTACTTATAAAGGCCCTGGTCCTCTCCCCAAATATTGAGCGGGAAGGGAGCCAACAATGGCGGGAAATTTGAAAGGGGACAACTAGTACAAGCTATCCTGACAAAAGTGGTCTTCGCCTACAAAAGGCCCTGGTGGTGACGCCGTCTTGGGCTCCACGATGACCTCCGTCTTGCCGTCCTTCTGGTCTTGGACTTGTTGCACCGATATGGAAACCTTTGCCTGATGCCTCGGTACTCCGCGCCTGCGCTTGCTTCCTTAGCACCAAAGAGGAAACAAGGACGCTGCGCGCGCTTTCGCCCGCCTAGTGCCGATCGTCATGGCTCATGTCACATGAGCCTCGTGTGGTTTGCACTGCCTTGATATCTCCGCTCCTTGCGAGGCAGCCTGGTGAGGCCACTACTAAGGAGGTCTTGTGTCGTCCGCCTCGCAAGGCTTGGCCCGTCGCGAGGGTCTTGAATGCTTTGCTGATGAAGATGGGCCGTACAGTCCGCTAGCATAGCCACGCCGTGGGCCGCAGGCAGGCAAGTCTGGGGACCCCCGTTCCCAGAACGCCGACAGTATTATATGCGAGGGGGCCGAAGCCGACGACAAGAAAACTTCCAGCTATACAAAAACGGCCGCAAAGGAGGAATCAAAACTTTCGGGCAAAAAGTATAAAAAAACATAGCCCTAATATATCATAATATTGTTTTTACAATTTCGGTACATTCACTCGAAGATCATATCCTTCGAGCACTGACCCTCTATCAAGCGGGCGCCCTCTAGGACATCCTCAAAATAATGCTCCGGCGTGTGATGGTCCTTCCCGCTGGGTGGACTCTATGCCGCGACATCGGTGGCCTTCATCTTTACCTAGTACGTCTTGACGCGGGCAAATGCCATCCGTGCACCTTTGATGCATGTTGACCGCTTAACGACGTCGATACGCGGCAACGCATCAACAAGTCGCTGCACCAAACCAAATTAACTATTCGGAATTGGCTCAGTCGGCCACAGCCGGACCACGACGTCCTTCATGGCAGATCCGGATATCTTGTGGAGCCCGGCCCACTGGGCCATTTGTTCGTTCAGCAACAGCGGGCGCTTTGGCGTGCTAAATTGTGACCAGAAAAGCTTCTCCGTTGCATACCCTTCTTGCGCTTGGAAAAACTGCGCCGCATCGGAGACACTCTTCGGCAAGTCCAAGAATGCGTCTGGAGAGCTCCACATTTGATTAAGCGGGGCATACTTCGGATTGCCGAATTTAGTCTGTAATAGAAAGGGCTTACCGGCCGCTATCTCCCCGGCTTGCCGAATCTCCTCCCGAGCCGCTCTAGACTCGGATCGTGCTTCTCTCACCTCTTGTAAGGCCTTCTCGGGTTCGGCTACATTGGCCTTGTTCTCCTCCTCGAGTGCTCAGCATTTGCCAGTGTCATCCTTTAGATCTCGCTCTATGGAAGATATTCTCTCCTCGCACTGGCGCCGAGTAGCCTGTTCGGCCTTTAACTCCTCAGCTGCCTTCTTGGCAGCCACATTACTCATCCTGGCTTGCTCCTTGGCTCGGGCAAGCTCTGCCCGAAGGGTCTCAATCGCGGCAGCACTATCTGCAGTTGTGCATGTCTTAGTATATAATCCTCAGCTTCGTGCTCATGTTATTATACATATATATATACTGGCCACCCCAAAACATACCTTGCGCCTCGTCGAGCCGCCTGTTAATAAGCGTGATGTCGTCATCCTCCATGTCAAGTTTCTGCTTCAGACCTGCAACCTCTGTAGTGTGGGCAGTCGCCATGGATGTAACATCCTGTATTCTAATTAGTTAGATTATTTCCTGGGCATGTCTTTTTTGATCCTCTGATTGCCTCCCTTTGGACGCCAACCGGAGTCTCAGGGGCTACTATCTATATGCGGGTGCATTTTGCGCGTAGAGCACAATTGAAGATATTACATTACGTACCTTGAAGCCTCTTAGCAGGCCCGTGAAGGCTTCATTCAATCCGCTTTTCACGGACAGAATCCTCTCAACCACCGTGCCCATCAAGGTACGACGTTCCTCTGAGACGGACGCATGTCGTAGCATGTCCATCAATGTATCCGGCGCCTCCGGATTCCTGGAAGCAGCTGCAGGAGTATGGACTCCCTTTGAAGGGATATGTTCACTCGACCCTAGAGTCGTCTCCGGCTATAAACCGGATAGTTCGGGCCTTTATTGTTGGTCCCCATAGGGACCGCACACCCGGACCCTGGGCAACTGAAGTTTCACCTTCTGGCGTTGTCTTCATTGTCCCCCGCACCACTTGTTGATCGGGAGAGATCCTCCGGGACGACACCTCGAAGTCGTCCGCCCAATTGGGCGAAGAGTCCTGTGGAGGCGTCTTGCTTTCTGTCATCCCCGGAAGAAGATCCCCCGAGGAAGAGGATTGTTGAGGAAGACTGCGTGCCAGACTGCAAACATATATTCTAGATGTTACCCTTGTAACAGGAAAAGAACGGGATATGTTTAAGACACCCTTGTTCACTTACGATTCGGCTAAAGGCTTGTCCTTACGGAGGAACTGTGCGACAATGTCGTCTTCCGAGCCCGAACCGCCTAACAGGGCCATCTTACCTCGCTTAGGAGCCTTTACCTCCCAACCTTCGGAGGCGACCCTTTTCTTACCATGGGGAGAAAGGATGTGAGCTTCTCCTTCTCTTTTGTCTTCGGAAGAGGGAGCCCTAATCTCCCCGGACACAGTGTCTAGTGTACCTTCAGAATGGAGGCCACCTTTGGCCTTCCTGCTCTCCTCCTTGTCGTCTTTCACCGGCACTTGGTATGGTGCCGGAACCAGCATCCTTGTTAGCACAGGATCAGTTGAGTCTTCGGGGAGAGGGGCCGAACACCTAATTCACTCCGCCTTCTTTATCCAGCCCTAGAAGAAGATGGTTTTCTCAGTACCTTATTACGGGATATTTAACTAAGCTGTGTTCAGGAGTCAAGTGCTTACCGAGGTATCCGAATGGTTGCAGTCAAGGCCGATGTCCTCGGTGGTATCCGGCCACTGCTTTCGTGTCCCGAAAAATAACTTCCACATTCCTCTGTGCGTCATGCCGAAGAAGTGCTGAAGGGTCCGCGGTCCTTCTAGATTGAACTCCCACATGCGGAGAGGCCGTCGCTGGCACGACAGGGCCCGACGGACTAGCATTACTTGGATTACGTTGATGAGATCGGTGTCCTTCCCAAGGAGATTCCGGATGCGGCTCTCTAGAGAGTTTGCACTTCGTCAATTGATCCCCAGTCCAACCCCTTATTGATCCATGATGCGAGCTGTATTGGAGGGCCAGATCGGAACGCGGGTGTAGCTGCCCACTTGGTACCACAGTGTTCAGTGATGTAAAACCACTCCCGCTGCCATAAGTTGGAGGATTCCGTGAAAGAGCCCTTTAGCCAAAGAGAGTTGGTAAGCTTGCTCACCGTGGCACCACCACACTCTGCTTGCTTCCCCTCGATCACCTTTGGCTTCACATTAAAGGTCTTGAGCCATAAGCCGAAGTGTGAGGGAATACGGAGAAAGGCCTCGCACATGATGATGAACGCCGAGATGAGAAGAAAAGAGTCCGGGGCTAGATCGTGAAAATCTAGCCCATAATAGAACATGAGCTCACGGACAAAGGGATGGAGAGTGAACCCTAGACCCCGGAGGAAGTGGGAGATGAATACGACCCTCTCGCCAGATCTGGGGGTAGGGATAACCTGCCCTTTAGCAGGGAGCTTGTGGAGGATTTCCGCGTTCAGGTATCTTGCCGCTCGGAGCTTCGCAATATCCTCCTCTATAACAGAAGAGGCCACCCACCGGCCTTTAAGGCTGGGTCCGGACATGACTGAGAGGCTCGTAGCAATTAAAACCTGGGTGCTGGAACTCGAGGTTGGAAAGGATGAGGAAGAGGCAGGCGTAGAGGAGAAAGACGGGTTTGTGCCCCTTTATAAAGGCGGTGAATATCAAGCGCCTCCCCACTCGCCTTAAAACTCGCCTGTATCCCAAGGGCCGCGCAGACGGCATGATTGGATTACGCACGCCTGTATTGATGAGAATCCCGCAATAAGGGGACACGATCTCTGCTTTGACAAGACGTGCCAATAAAACCACACCTCAAAACATGGAGTGGGAGGCCGAAAAATGCTTCGAAATAATGACCGGGTGGTGATGCGGCGTCACGCTACAAAAGTTGTCAGCGGATTGGACTTGTGAAATATTATACTCTCCGCGGTTGTGTGTGGTGCTTATTTTGAAGAGCCGGACACGTTCTTTGTGTTCGAAGGCTGTTTTGGAGTATTCGGAGGAGGAACCCGTCTTGCAATGCCGAAGATAATCTGCACGCCGGACACCTCGACATTGAAGCCTGGTTCACGGGCTACTGAGGGAGTCCTGGACTAAGGGGTCCTCGGGCGTCCGGCCTGTTGGACATGGGACGGATTGATGGGCTATGAAGATACAAGACCGAAGACTCTCACCCGTGTCCGGATGGGACTCTCCTTGGCGTGGAAGGCAAGCTTGGCGTTCGGATATGAAGATTCCTTTCTCTGTAACTGACTTGGTACAACCCTAGCCCCCTCTGGTGTCTATATAAACCGGAGGGTTTAGTCCATAGGGACGATCATAATCATACAGGCTAGACTTCTAGGGTTTTAGCCATTACGATCTCGTGGTAGATCAACTCTTGTAATACTCATATTCATCAAGATCAATCAAGCAGGAAGTAGGGTATTACCTCCATAGAGAGGGCCCGAACCTGGGTAAACATCGTGTCCCCTATCTCCTGTTACCATCGACCTTAGACGCACAGTTCAGGACCCCCTACCCGAGATCCGCCGGTTTTGACACCGACATCCTCCCACTCACGCGGCTGCACGGTGGCCCCCCCGGCAACAGGGCGGCGACGCCAGCGTGGACTCTGGCGCAGACTCTGTTGGAGAAATGCCCTAGAGGCTATCATGTATGACGATATTTCCTATGTGTTTATGAATACATATAGTCCTTGGACATTATCGATGATATGTATCAGCAAGTATGTGACTTGTTTGTGGGACTATGCATTGTATGATGACTGTCCTAGCTAGACGAAAGGGCTGTGTGGACGTGCAGCCGACTAGACTAGCATATGACATGGTGGATGGCTTAGTCTCGCTGGCCATGGAGCATTGGATGCTAACCATATAATATGGACTTAGGAAGATCTGGTCGTATTCGACGTAGTCGGATCCGAGTCCAGATAAGGTCCGAGTCGGATAGGGCCAACTATGGGACGCAACGTAAGGTCATCTGTGAGTCTCTAGTACAATATACATTCTATGTCCTAAGACCTGAGCCGACACATGTACTCGGGATGGTGACAGACCTGCTTTGGGCTGACAAAACGCTCCATGTAACTGGGTAGTTATAAAGGTATGTTTCGGGCTTGTCTAGACCCATGCTACGAGATATGGTCGAGTAAGATGGGATTTTCCCCTCCGACCAAGAGAGATATACTCTAGGACCCTTGTGTGATCTGACCAAGATAATCATGGCCATGCGACAAGGATGATGAGATAAACTGGTTTGTGGTCGACATCAGTACAATGAGAGAGAGAGAGGGAGAGAGAGAGAGAGGCCGGGCTATGATGACCCACAAGTATAGGGGATCAATCGTAGTCCTTTCGATAAGGAAGAGTGTCGAACCCAATGAGGAGCAGAAGGAAATGACAAGCGGTTTTCAGCAAGGTAATGTCTGCAAGCACTAAAATTGTCGGTAACAAGTAGTTTGATAGCAAGATAATTTGTAACAAGTAACGGTAACGGTAAATAAAGTGCAGACAAGGTAGCCCAATCCTTTTGTGGCAAAGGACAAGCCAAAACGTTCTATTATAATAAGCAAAGCATTCTTGAGGGCACACGGGAATTTCATCTAGCCACTTTCATCATGTTGGTTTGATTTCACTACAAAAAAATACACTTCCGTGATGATACGTGTTTGTCACAGTAGGTCGCGTTTTTTGTCATGCATGTACATCCATGACAAATTTATGACAGAATCAAGATAGTCATACCTGTGCTGTCGTAGAAGTGTTCCATGACATTACCAAAATTATCATCACGGAAGTGTCCACTTCCATGATGATAAATCGCGCGTCACAGAAGTGCTTTCGTCAAGGGTGACCGACACGTGGCATCCACCGTAACGGAACGTCGTTAAGCTATCGGGTCGGGTTTTGGATCCGATAACCCGTTAACAGCCCCGACCAATGGGGATTTTCCATGTGTAAAATCATCATTGGCTGGAGGAGACACGTGTCAGGTCCGCGTTGGCACAGGTGTCACTCATCCAATGGGCGAGACGCGCCTATGATATGTTGACACGTGGACCGGCCCATCAAGTTTAAATGGGCCGGCCCAACTGAAGGCCCACAAGATTTTGCGGACCATAATGGGCCAGCCCAGCTAAAGGCCCACGAGATTTTGCGGACCATAATGGGCTGGCCCAGCTAAAGGCCCACAAGATTTTGCGGGCCATAATGGGTCAGCCCAGGTAAAGGCCCACAAGATTTGTGTGTGCCATAATGGGCCGGCCCAGGTAAAGGCCCACAAGATTCTTGCGGATCATAATGGGCCGGCCCAGCTAAAGGCCCACGAGATTTCGCCGACATTAATGGGCCGGCCCAGCTGTAGGCCCACAAGATTTTGAGGACCCTAGTAGGCCGGCCCATTAACTGGCTGCCATGTTTTGGGCCAAATGCCGGCCCATATTTGATCCGGTCCATTAATGGCCTGCCATGCTCCGGGCCTAATAGTGGCCCATATGAGATCCGGCCCGTTAAAAGCCTACCACGTTCTGGGCCAAATTACGGCCCAGATCAGGTCCGGCCCTTTAAGAGGCTTTGGGCTCAATTATGGCCCATATCAGATTCGGCCGTCAACTGGACACTATGCTTTTGGGCCCACTTGCTAAAGGCCCACTTAGTAATTCGGCCTGATATTAGTTTTGGCCTGTTAAGGGCCCATTTAACATTTCGGCCCTATATTAATTTCGGCCTGTTAAAAGCCCGTCATATAGTTGGGCCTAACTACGGCCCGGTTTGCATCCGGCCTGCTCGCAGCCGATATCTGATTGGGCCAAACAAGGACCGAGACAATTTTGGCCTGTTAAAAGCCCGTGATTTGATTCGCACAATCATGGGCCGGGGTTCATTTTGGGCTGCTGCCGGCCCGTGAGCTGTTCGGCACGTTTCAGGCCCAACCTACATCGTGATTGCATGACGGCCCGATTATGTACCGTAATTTTACGGTTTGGCCGGTTTACTGCGAAGACAGGATATATATACAGTAAAATAACTGCAGCATCGTGAATAAGAAAAAACCTAGACTATACAATAAAGAAATTACGGCATATTACATCCACTGGGCATCAAAGTTGCCACTATGATAATAAAGCACAAGCAGACATCAGATTACATACACTGGGCATCAAAGATCGCCACCAGTGCAAATAAACACGCCGACAAAATAATATACAAAACCGACAGCACTTCAATAGAGTTCAAGAAAGGTTAGCCCTGCTGGGGAGCTGCAGCGCAAGCAGCTGAGCAAGATGATGAGACTGCGCTTGTTCAACACTTATATCTTCCTCACTCTGAAAGATAAACAAGCAGACAGATGACAGGTTTTGCACATAAAAGTATCAGTGCTGACAATTCATCACATTTCTTACTGACGAATAAAGTGACACAGTTTAAAATTGCATTAACACAATATGGTATTGTTCAGGTCAAGACATGGCAGGAAATGACATTGTGAAGGAGTTGGCAGCTTCACGACACCACTGGATTACAGATCAAGAACTCATAAGTATCAATGGTTAGTGTGCTGTCAATTTATACCATTTCAGATTGGCAAATAAAGAGACGGTTTAAATAATAGTAGAATGATATGACATTGTTCATAGTTAAGACATTGCAGAATATGACATTGTGCTGTAGTGGGTAGGTTCACCACACCACTGGATTACGGATGAAGAACAGAAGCATACATGCAGTGCAAAAGAAGATCACTTGCTCTGTATAGTTTAATTTACATGGTATGAAGAAGGAACTTGGTTGTACAACTGAAAACTTAAATTGAGAAAGGACAAACTTTTGTTTATGAACTACATAATAAACTTTAAACAAGCAATTTGATGCAAACACCAAAAATAAACAGCTGTTGCAGTCATGCCTAACCAAATATATACAACAAAGTTTGAAGGCTTGAGATGGACAAACTTACATTATTGGTGAAGACAGGCTCTATAAAGGCCTTGTCCATGCTGATGGGGGGGGCAATTCAAGAAGTTTACCACAGAATCTTCTTCAAAAGCATTGCCTTTATTCTACATTTTGTTAAGAGTAAATATAGATGTGATAATATACGAAAAAATGGAGAATATTTAAGATAAGATGAAGAGTGATGCTACATAACCAAGTAGCTATAAATGTAAGTGCAGCGATACAGGCAAAAGGTACAGCCAAGAGCAATGCACAGCTAAACTTCTTCAGTACCAACCTTATGGTAAGAGTAAATATAGATCTGATGTGTAGAAAATGGAGGGCAAAGGAAAATAAGCTGCAGAGTGATGGTACATGAACAACTACCTGTCATTATAAGTACACTGATAAAGGACAGCATGTACTTACAAGAACAATGCAGAGCTAAAAAACATTGGCATTGGATATATTCTACACTAATGTAACCATTCATACAGATCAGATAATTTGGAGCGAACAATTGATAAGCAAGCTATCATGCATACTGCTGTCACATAATGAACCAGGTATGTATGCAAGTACAGTGATACAGGACAACAGGTACTAACAAGAGCAAAGCAGCGGGCAGCATATTTGCGATATCCTGTCGTTCTTGTCAAACCGGAATTCTTCTTCGAGCAGATTTCCTGCAAAAAAGATCCGTAAGGCACATGCGGAAAAGTAGAAGTTCAAATTGTCATGTGATTTCATAGACAGTACCTCATCCTGGGAACGAGACCAGTGCATAACAAGGTTTTTCCATTCAATGTCTTCTAAATTTAGCACAGGAGACTTCACCGGAAATTCGTTTATAGACTTGCCATCAAAGTGTGATTTCCTCAGGTAACACCGATACTGCTGCAATGCTTCCTTGAAAAGCACAAGCAAGCTTTGCTCGTCATGACTATCCAGATTGACCCTCGCCTAGTTACAACAATGTAATGTAAATCATTGATGTGTTCAATCAGCAGAAAACAGGAAAATAATAACCATGAATAATAGCACTTACACGTAAGTTGGACAGGAAGATGTGAAAATGGTGTTTGTCTTCACAATAATCTTCCCATGATGGGAATATATGCACCTAGTCCCTAACAACATTGAAAGCATTGTCTTTTAAACTGGGAATAAATGGAATGGGGTTCCAATCTGCAGGAATTGGCCGTCTCTGCAGTTGGGATAGGTCTTCGGCCGGTGGACTTGCTGTACTTTTTGATGGAGTGGGATTTTTCTGTGGTACAGCTGGTGCTATGGCAAATGAAATCGGTATACCTTTTGCTGGAGTGCAGGTCCTGTGTGGTGGGGCTAGTGGTGTGGCCAGTGAAGTATGGGTACAGTCTGCTGGAGTCGGTCCTACGTTTTGTGTCACTGGTTGTACAACCAATATAAGTGGGGTGTTGTCTGATTTCTCCGGCACCACCACGTTTTTCAAGGACTTTGCTGGTGCTCCTTCAGGTTCGGCAATCACCCTCTTCCTTTTTGATGTCTGATGCACAAGAACAACATTTGAGTGGAAAAACATGGTATGATGACAGATGGAATATGTATTGATAATGGATGGGCATGGCATCTCGACATATATGATGAGTAAACTAAGCAGATGGCGGTGCAACAAAGTAGAAGAAATGCAAGACAACATATGCAAGATACCCGCAATCAATAAAACATTGCCAAATTAGAACAGGCACCTTGATGGGTGAACAGGACAGGCCATCTGCCTTTGACTCCTCGAGGTTAGAATAGTCATTAGGATCATATTCTGAACAAGAATCAACAGGTGGGGAGCGTATGAGTTTCATTGCATCCAGAATGGCACTCAATGCCTTGGTGCCAATTTTGTAAGTCATTGCAGTGTTTAGCTTCAAGAGTGGACTGCTGCTAGTGCGACACAAAGCAGCTACACAGATCATAGTGTAGATATAACGGGAAAACCTTAAGCATCAGAGTAAAATCAGCAAAGTGGAACTTGCTGGAATATATGTGCTAGTATTGCCGGTACGGCTAGAAAGGCTTTGCATACCAGCTCTCTTCAAGTGAAGGTGTGGTACTGTTAATATCAGTGTAACTCTCAAAGGCGACACAGCTCCCCGCATTTCCTTGCTATTCTTATAGGATTCAAGTGGGCAGGCCACTACAAATCCTATTCCTATGTTTACAAGATCCTACGAATCAAAGAGGCTCAAAGTGTCCATCACAACCGACCGTATAGACCTCTACACTGCAAATGTCCCTGCTCATCTTCAGTACAAGGAACATACTGTACTACTATCATACTCCCTCCCTTCCAAAATATAAGTCATGGTAGAGATTTCCACTATGGATCACATACAGATGTATCCAGATACATTTTAGAGTGTAGATTCACTCATTTTGCTCCATATGTAGTCCATGGTGGAATCTATACAAAGACTTGTATTTAGGAACGGAGAGAGTACATATTAAAGAAGAACGGAAGAGCAACATGGTAAAGAAGAGCAAGCAGATTTTGGATAATAAAATGTTGGTTGCGCAGTGCCCACACATGATGAACCAGAGAGCAATAAGAATGCAACTCCCAGCTGTCTCTCGACCATTTCAGGCGGTTGGATGAAGATCCTACGTCTCCTAACCCTTCTTCTTCCTCGTCTCTGATTCTTCCCATACAAAACATCGCACGGGCTGCAGGCCGGACCACCGGCCCCCACCGCCTGTGTTCCTCCGCCACCCCCACCCCCACCGGTGTCGAGTTTTCTTCGTTCAGCGAGGCCCCACAACCACCCGAGCCCCTTTGACCACACCGGCGAGCTCTGAAAAATTGACTGACCCAATTTTGAAATTTAGTCTACTGTGATTTAACTAGTGTGGAATATAAAAGGCGAAAACCATAAGCATTGGGAGTATAGTGTTGAGCTGCCATGGCGGATCTGAAGGTGCAAACCGGACAAAGGCAACTTTGCAACCAAGACAATAAATCAGAGTAAAGCAGTGGCGATCTATTTTCTTGCTCCGATAAATAAGTTGAGCAAATACGAAAGAGTACCGCCTCTGGTGCGGCGCCGTGTACGCATCTGCAGAGAATTTGACGGTGCTGCGGTAGCGATGGCTGTCGGCCGAGTGGAAGCAGATCTAGGAGGGTAGACGGTGGCAGCGGGGCGCGGTGGACGAGACGGTCGTAGGAGCGGTGCCAGCAAGGTGGACGACGGCGGGGATGAAGCGAGAGGACGGGATGCAAGGATCCCGGTCCGAAGCCGTGGATGAGAGAGGTCGATCTCTTGTAATGGACGGCGGCGTCGGGGTATCAGCTCCAGCATGGTGGAGGAGGACGGCGGTGGATGGGGTGGCGGACAGCGGCGGACGGAGGAGGATGGGGTGGGGAGGGTGTTTTGGCGCCCACGGAGTACGAATGGGGAAAAGGGAGGTAGAGAGGAAGGGGGAACCATGTATTTAGGGCGCGCTTGTCTCAAATGCGAGGAAATTTACAAACTTAGCCCCCGTTTCAAATTTCTACTACATCACAGCAACATTACTCGGTTGGGGATAGGACGGTAATCTCGCATACACCGAATATTTGCTGAGGAGAGTTTGTTTTTGGCGCCCACCGTGTATGAATATGAATCGGGGAGGGAGTCGATTTCGGCCGAGGACACACTGTGTTTTGGCGCCCACCGTGTATGAATCCGGGTGAGAGGCGGTTACGTCACGTTTAGGTGAAATTACAAACCTACCCCTATCGAAACATATAGAAATCCAGCAGATAGGCTTTGCATGGCAGGGATAGGCAGTAGTGATTTCCATCTCGCAGATTTTGGTTTCGGGCGGTTACTGCGACTTTCCCCGCTTCATTCAAAATTTGCAGAGTGCAAGTTTACCGTGCCGACTCAATTCGAGCCCCGTTTGTATTCTATTTTTTCGGGCGGGATCCATTTTCAATTGGAATTACATTCTATATACATCATTTTTTATATATACTTTCAAAAGCACAACAAAGAATTCTGCTCCTTTATATGTATAATATGATTTACAAATACAACGATCTCGAAATCTTAAGGTTGAATTCGATTTTTTTAAACCAAATTATGTTCTACTAAAATGTATGGATCAGTAATATCTACATATTAAATAACATAGATGTGCGTGATTCATATGAGTATGCATGTTTGATAGATCAATTTTGGTTCGAGTATGGATTACATGTATCATCATCTCGAATTCAAATATTTGAATCCCTTTTTTGTTCACTCCTTTCACGCCCATCTCTCTCGCATGCATGCTCCTTCAGGTAGCTATCACTCTCTTTTCTACAGCTCATCCACACGCTCACTTCATGTTTCTCCTATCCTCGCAAACATGGTCTCTCGACGTCTCCCTTGAGAAGTGTCACACTCTCCCTATCATTATACATTACACGGTTTTCATTATCTCTCATGTCTCTACTGTTCTCTGGTATCACTCGGTACCTAAGCTTTCTTTTTCACCGCCACACACGCAGTCTCCACTCGTCTTTCTCTTTCTCTCTATGGGATTCTCTCACACACCCTATATGTCTCTACATATGACTCATACCACTAAAATTACTCTCTCTCTCTCTCTCTCTCTCTCTCCTGTAGACACATTTGTCGCGGTCTCCTTTGACTGACATTATTCATTTGTTTACCGATCAGACAACCCCGACTACCGTCTCCTCTCTCTCTCACAGACACACACACACACACAACTCCTGCTTCCACTCCCCTTCCCGACTACCGTCTCTCTCTCACACACACACAAAACTCTCGCTTTCGCACCCCGACTCGTATTTCTCTCACAAACATTTATCGACTAGCTAGCCTCTAGATAGGTTTATACACCCGCACACTCGTGCTTCCACCATCGCATACATGTCTCTCTCCCGCTCCTTGTATCTATGTAGATTTTTCTTCCCTTCTTGAGACACGCCCTTTCGATCGTGCACACACACACTATTGCCTCATTTTAAGCTGATACCTATCGGACACACACTCCTTGTGTCTTTGTCACACATGCACTCCGTCCTCCTCCACTCTCCCTCTCTCTCACACACACATGGGCTTTTTGCAACAACTAGCAAGATGCCCATGCGTTGCACGGAACATCAAGATGCATTTGTATGAGTAGTTTATCTTGTGTGGGAAAAGGATGAACGTGGGAAGGCCTTATTAGCATATGTGGAGAGGGGTGTGGGTATCTTTTTGCAAAATTGCCATAGTTTCCTTCCTATCCGTCAGATATAGATCGGACGGCCTATATTGCAGGATGGCAGGCACACGATCATCACCGACAATGCTTTTTATAAGAGTAGGGATAAAAATAGAGTTGGTGATGATGGTGGGCCTGCCATCCTGCAATGTAGGTCGTCCGATTTATATCTGACGGATAGGAAGGAAAATATGGCAATTTACCCGCACTCTTCAGCACATTTGCAGATAAGGCCTTCCCTCGTTCATCCTTTTCTCCCACAAGATCTTGATGTTCCGTGCAACGCACGGGTATCTTGCTAGTAAGAGTAGAAATTAGACATATACCACTTCTCGAATCTTGAAACCAACAACATTCCTCCCTTATCTCATCAAAACCACCAAAGGAATATATTTTGAGTGAAACATAACATATTTTTAGTGATATACGTATTTCAAAACTAGACTTTTTTTCTATCAAATCGGTGAATATGTATTAATCTACTTTGATCGTGTGGCAACGCATTGGTACATTGCTAGTAGTTATTATAATTTTTTGGACACCAGACAAACGGTGGAGTACATATACGAAGAGAAGATGCGCACGCACGCAGTCGGCCTCTCGCTATCTCGCACACATGAGTGTTACGTAAAGGCGACGTTAACAAATAAACCCTAAAACCCTAGGTGCACGATTGCTGCATTCGCGGGTACCGGGTACGTGGTGGAGCACCTTTGTAGGAATAGTCAGCTCGCATGATAATTTGATCCATAGGAGTTGATGGTCGGGACCACAGGTGAACGACTTGGAGCGCGGTGGCTCGCCAGTTGCCACAGATCGAGTAGCCACGTTTAAAATATCATTTTTTTAGCGGGGTTAAGAGTTTCGATTTTCAATGGTGCGTTATAAGTAGTAAGTAGTTTTTAGAACGATTGGTATGGAGCGAAAATGGAATTCATAGTACTACGTACCTCCTTGGCGTATGGTTGTATGGTTTTTTTTGCGATGGAGGTTGTATGGGTTTATGTTGCGAGATGTTGAACCTGGTAGTTCTAGGGCAAATACTATGGTTTAGATTTAGATGCTGGTTTTCAGTAATGAAAATCGGAAGGGGAAACCCTTCTTTGATTAAAAAAACTACTACCTCCATTCTGGTTTACTAGTCCCCATCGTACTTTGGGTCAAAGGTTGTCCATGAATTTTACTTGTAAAATGTGAATGGAAAACGAAATTTTGTTATACCCAAACAAAAAAGGACTGGAGGGAGTGATTGCTCTGACACGGATGCGACCTCTCATAGCGCAGGCATTGAACCGGCGCGCCGGCCAAGAGGGCCGCACTCGCTGCAGGCCCGGCTGAGCACGCCTCCTCGCCGCGTGCAACCAGCTTAAGACTGCCCCGCCTGCCTGCATTGAATCCGCGCGTGTGCCGGCAACACGTCCTTCCGCGAGCTGGCACGCATTTTAGAACACAAAAAATGACTAAAATATAATTATTTTACGCATGGTCTTGACTTGTTGTGCTCGCACTTGTAGCAGGAACTAGTAGAGGATTTTCTTTATTTATAACTCTCCTCACATTTTTTTTGGCTTTGAAGTGAATCATGGTTGTGGACATTATGTATGAATGTGAAGATATCTGTGAACATGAGTTTGATGTGGAAGTTGAACTTGGAATGTCGGGCTTGCGCGTGAACTATACCATGTCCAATGCTTCGTCTGTTATTGTTTGGAAAGTAATTGCTGTTATTACATGACCCGAAAAAAAACATTTTGTGCCACATCAGTAGATGCACAGACATCACAACAGGCATGCTGACTGGATAAACATTTGAACCTAGCTATTATGAAGGAAATTTTGTATTGACAACAGTTTTAGATAGCAGGAGACGCCTAGCCTGCTCTGCCTCTGCTAGCTTATTTCTGGCTTCTTCCATCTCTTCTTTGGCTTGGGTGAAGAGAGCATCTGATTGCTCTTTTCGCTTCTTCAGGAACTCAGCTACATTCTCAAGGGCTGCTGCACGCTTTCTTTCAGCCTTTACTAATGCCACGAGGACACGAACAGCTGACGACTCCACCTGGCTTGTGTGTAATCCAGCATCATCTGGGAATTTGCACCTTGTGTCTAATCCAGCATCATTAGGGAACTGGCACCTTGTGTGTAATCCAGCCTCATTTTGGAAACATGATCTCGAGGTTGACCATACTTCCCTCCTCGCAGGAACTGCATCCTGACATGAAGTTACTTCTTTTTTAGATCAATACTCAGAGCAACCTAGATCCATTTAGTAGAAGCCAGATAAACAGAACTCGGAGAAGTGAATTCAAAAGGAAAAATAAAATAAAAACAGACTACAAGGTGAGAACACCCACTTCCTACATCAAGCTAAAAACGAAAGCATTAGGACGATTAAGACTCTTCTTATTACACATCGTAGAACACCACGCTTAAGAGAAACAAAAACTACAACATATACACATCGAAGAACACGAGGCTACACGAAAGTAATTGAAAGGGTGTTACTTACCAAAGCTCGTTTTACAGGTTCGGTGCAGCTCCTCTTTAACTTGCCACGCTCCTTGAAGATGTCCCGAATATCCCGTGTTTGGTCTTCATTGCTCCTCTGCATGTTCGCACTCGTGGTTTTAAAATCTCAACTTGGCAAGAAAAATATACTACTAGTAATACTCGCGCATCTTGTGGGCAACATTAAATCACTCGTCTGCCATGTTAGAGCATCTCCAACAGAATCGCAACGCGCGGCGCTTTAAAAAAGCATTTACAGTGCTGAGATCGAGAAGTAGATACTCGAGAGTAGAGGATAGTTCTCAGCATAGATAGAAAAAAAGATAATTCAACTACTCCTCGTCGTCCGACTCCTCCTCGGTGATGTCCTCCTCCGATGTCTGACTGTAGGCGTGAAGATACCGATCGTCGTCGGATTCCCAAGGCGACGCTGCTCCTAGCCTCATGTTGAATTGAGCGTCCGCTTTTCGCCTACGCTTGTCCTCGTGATAGGCGGCTCGCTCCGCCCTCCTCTTATCCCTCTCCGCCCTCCTTTGCGCGTAGAACTCACGCTCCTTGATGATGTCCTGTGGGAAGTGTTGGCGCCACATCGCCATGGCTTCCTCGTCCATCTCGGCGATGCCGAGACGGTGCTCCCGCCTCCGGTTGTCGCGACAATCCTCGTCGTTGCTAAGCCGCGGCAGAGGCGCGAGCTCTTGCGCCCGCTCCCGCCTCGGCACGTTGGGGAAGGTCACTGTTCTATGAGGCCACCGGAGGCGCCACACCGCCGCGTCGTACGCGCGGGCGGCCTTGTTGGCGGTGTCGAAATTGCCGAGGCCGAGGCACATCCCGCGGAACCGGATCTCGGCGGAGAAGCCGCCGGAGGAGCGCGCGCGGACGCCGCGGTATCCCCAAGTTTCCCGGTGACGCGGCGGCATGGTGGGGCGGCGGCGGCGAGGCGAAAAAGAGCGGGGACAGAGCGGTGGGAGGCACAGAGCAGGGAGAGAGCGGTGGCAAGGCACAGAGCGGTGGGAGGGCGTTGGATTTTATAAAGCGCGTCGGACGCCGCGCGCCAAAACTAGCGCACGCCCGGCCGCTTTTTCCCGCGCGCGCGCGATCCTTTCCCGACGTCTCTGTTATCTATACTCTCTTCTCTACTATTATATTTATTTAATATTTAATATTTAATATTTATCTCTACTTCCTTTACTGTCTACTTTTTTTCTCTATACTTTTTTTTCTTGCAATATAGGCCGTCTGATTTATATATGACAGATAGGAAGGAAACAAATGGGAATTTTGCAAAAAGATACCCATACCCCTCTCCAGATTTGCAAATAAGGCCTTCTCTCGTTCATCCTTTTCACCCACAAGATAAACTACTCATACAAATGCATCTTGACGCGTGCAACGCATGGGCATCTTGCTAGTTCTAAAAATCTTTCCATCATTTGCCACACTACTGGTTGCAGATGAAAAACCTACCCAAGCACAGCGCGATACAGGAGCGACGCACAATTACAAGCTGATATTCTGTTGGACAATGGAGGCTATAACCAATTAGTTTTACGGGAACAATAGCACCCAGGAAATTTGAAGGGTAGGTATGAACAAAATTGGAACTGCACATGTACTGCTAAGTGATTCAATACACACATTACCAATCGAGTAGGAGAAGGATGGTCGCGGCGGCCTCTATGAGTCATGGTCGCCAACGGGAGTCAGTTCATTGTCCACAACAGTGGTACTTCTGCGCTTGGCGTCGGCTTCCGGGAAGCAGATCCGAGACCGTGGAAGACGATGCCGGGGAAGAGGCTCCGTGTACGACAACGACGGTGGACCGGCTCCAGTGCGGCGTACGAGGTCGTCGATGAGGCAGATGCGCTGCGGTGGACGAGTGCGCCGATGTAAAGGGGAGGAGTACGAAGGCTGTAGTGCCGTGGAGAAGTCTATTTTGAAGTGGGGATAGAAAATGGGGAGTATTCAGGTGTACTACTCTGGGTGCCGGGGTGGGGTTGGCTGGGTAGGGTGAACCCGAAGTTACGAAAACAGCCCCCTACCAAGCTCCATCTGTAGGCCTGTTCTGAAGGCTATGATGGTAACTTCCCACTGCTCGAATCAGGGTCGCGGGAGATTTTCCCGCCGACCTCAAAATTTTGTGACACTGGACTCCCCGTGTGGCGTGTTGAGTGATTCGGATAAGCAACTAGCGAGTAGTAGTAGTAAACTCTGCATATTAGGTTTGACCGAAGTCAAACTTCCTAAAGTTTGACCAAGTTTATAGAAAAATATAAACATTTACCATAACAAATATGTATGATGTGAAAGTACATTCAATAATGAATCTAATGGTATTTATTTGTTATTGTATATGTTAATATTTTTTGTTATAAGCTTTTTGGGAGTTTACAAAACTTGACTTTGACCAACGCTAATACGCAGACTTAAATAAAAACGGAGGGAGTACACATTTGTTTTCATAGTTTGTAGTGAACTAATCATTTGTTGAAATTGTGAAATAAATATATTAGGCTATTGACCTCGAGTGTAATGGTCTATACAATTCAATAGTTACAATCATTGTCGAATCCCAAGATGTATACAAGGTCTATAGTACTTCACAACATGCTCAAACTCACATACACACACACACACACAAAGTAAACTAGAAGACCGTTCTCTCATGTATACACAATGTATCGGCATCTGTCTATGTCTCATTCATGCATGATCATTTGCACATTCACACCTCTCTATGTCTGTATCACACGCACACCGTCTCCACATTGCCCTTCCGCCACAACACACATATGGACACATACACACGTTCTCTCTCAGTCACACACACAAAATCAGTATTAAAAAAAACTAGGGCGCACCTAAAACGTCCAAATCCAAATAAACACGAACTGGAGCAAAATTCAAATATATGGAAATATTGCAGCGTCAAGAACTTTCACAGGAAAAAAAAGTTGAGTAATATTCGAGGATTGTTTTCACACACACAAAAAGGTTCGGTGGATGTCCTTCGAGCGCGACATGGTGACGCACCGTTCGATCGACCGCGCGGCCGCGGTTCACGCGCTTGCACAGGATTCCGTATCGTGGCTGTGGTACTAACTAATAAAAGCGCTGCCTAAGTCTAATGTTTACGTGTACTAGTACGGTTTTCTTTTAAGTTTGACCAACCTTATATATAAAACTAAAGTAAGCTCCCACACGCACACTCATCAATATGCCGCCGCCGCCGTTGCACATGCCGGCTCCCGCCAACAATTTCTCGCCCATCACCGCCGTGTCGCCGCCATCCCTGTGCCATGAAGCCGAAGGCTCGCCCGGTCACGTCGTCTGCAGTCCCTCCTTGCGATGCCGCCGCGCTGCCAAGCACGCGAGCAGCTGGTGGAGCCGCGTCCATGCACGCAGCGTACGAAGAGGAGGACGAGCGCGTGCTCCAGCATGCCGGCGAGGAGGAACTAACGTGTCATTGTCGTCTCCGCCCGCGCAGAGGAGGCGCGCATGGTGGCTCTCGCGGCGGAAGCCGGTCGCGCGCGCGTCGAGCCCGCAAACTGGGTGCGGACGCGGAATCTACCTTCGAGACCTTAAATGCCACGTGGATCCTACAATCTGAAGGAGCAATTTGGGTCAGTCGACTCATGTGAGCCGTTTGATGCAACATGGATGGCTAGAAGGGCTTCTTCCACCTCTTCTGTCGTCTTCTTCCTTCGCTCCGTCGAACTTCTTTCACAAATCGACTGACCCAAATTATACTACTAGTACGAACATATTAAGTACAGTAGGAACACGAAGATACAAGCAGTAGTACCAACTGCAAGAAGAACAGTAGTAAGACATAGTACTAGTACTACAGTACGTACTAAAGAGTTCAAATAACGAGAAAGAACATAAACATAGTTCTGCTGGGGCCTCAGCACAACACACCCTTGAAAATAAACTAAGCAACTAGTCCGCTTGACACTGCAGTAGAACCAGCATGAGCGATGGCACTGCCACCTACTCGGAGTCCAAATCCACGTCCTCAACTTCGTCCTCGTCCCTCTTCCTCTTCCTCTTTGCCGACGCTTCTTTGCTTGAACCGGACACTGGGCTCTGCTTCTTCATCCAACCCTTGTAGATATTTAAACAAAGGTAGGCATCCATTGTTGCATACAGGATGTGATCTTCATCTAATGTCTTCGACTCCCATGCATGATGAAACTCGTGATGAGGTTTCTTCAGTTTAGCGTACGAAGGATCAATCATGGCTGCTGCTAGGGTCAGCATTGAAGGTTGAGAGGAGGACACCAGGCTTGCCTTCTGGAGATCGAAGGGCTGGCCTACAATGAGACCTATACGACGCAGGACATCCCGGTCGTTCTTAAAGCCTACAGTAATGAATTTCACTCTTTTGTCCTTGAGGAAGTTCTTAAAATCCTGGCACTCAACGTCGGCATGGCATATGTGGTAGACCAAGCAAACATTATGTACACAAACCTGGATCACGGCGGGCTTCTTCCTCTCTTCGTCCTTTAGATCCTTCTCTCGTCCCAGGACTGTGGTGTACTCAACATCTAGCCCAACGACCCACTCATCCGTTGAACTGTTGAACATGCGTAGGAAGCGAGCAAGCCATGCTTTCACCGTCTCGGATCCACGTGTGTAGATGACGATGAACTGATTGCCGGTGATGGCTCTAACCTGGTAGTCAGCGGCGACCATGGAGATTTGGGAGGCCATGGATTTTGGAGGAGGGTTAGGAGAAGTTGAACTGTTGTACCCCGCAAAAAAACTGGGAGCGAACTAATGTGAAAGGACGGGACGACTGGGAGCGAACTGTTGTAAGGTAGAAGACGGGGACGAGTAGGGCGTGCGAACGACGTGGGGTTGCTGGCTTGCCCGGTGGATAAACAGCTGCAAGCCCCCAAAGAGTTCTTGAGAACTATGCGGGACCCACTAGATGTCATGTCTACTAAACCCATATCGTAGGCCTGACGGTATAGCTTCTGCCTGTTCTCACGGCATGCCGGCGCGTGGATGTAACTTCACTTAATTCCGTCAAACGTCGCGCCTCCCACGACCTTCGCCTCCCTCGCGCGGTCGCGCCCTTTGAGACTTCGACCAGCTATAAATGAGCAGTTTTTTTGCCTTTTTTTAGACAAGCAATTTTTTTGCCTACTCCGCATGCATGATACTCCCTCTGGTCCTTTTTACTCCCGTTAATCGTTTGCAAAGTGTTTGACCAAATTTATACTTTTTTGCACACCACCTTATATTAATTAACCAGCCACACCGGTACACTCATTCGATACAATATTCACCACACAGGGCGGTACGTTATTTACCAGAATACCATCTAATCTATTGTCAAAGCTATACTTAGCGATTAAGTGTGCCACCTTATTGGCCGAACGGCTAATCTTTGACAATTGAAGATTGTTGATCAACTTCGAGATGCTCAACGCTTTCAACTTCAGGTCACGCATAGCAGACCTGTCATAGTCCCCCGATGCAAGATACGCTACCACAAAAGCACAATCAGTCTCTAAAATTACAGGATTATGAAGAGAAATACCTATGTAGAGACCAGCAATGCAAACCCTAAGCACCGCTTCCTCCACGCTTTGACAGGCATCAATGAAATCCCACGACCAAATTTATGCTAAAAATATCAATATCTACAATACTGATTATAATGAGTATAAGAGAGAGATGATTATAGTAACATAGGTAGATACCGTAACATAATAAATGTGATGCTACTATGTGTCATGCATGGCAATAAATGAGACCACCTATGATACTAATCTATGATACTATGCACTATAGAGGTAGTAACATAGACTAGTAACATATGCATGTTACTAGTCTAAGTTACTCCCCACTATGACCAGCCTTAGAGTACCACTACCTCCCTTCTAGTTTAAAGGGCTCGATTCAAAATTTTCACCTACTCTTAGCAAGATAGTAGAGGCGGTGGAATAGTTTTTGAAGTCTGCAAAAGTACTCAACTAGTGATGTCGTTCTTCACAAAAAAAGTGTTTACCAATGCATGCATGAACACTAGTTACTCTAACCCCCCTCTCTTCTTTAATTCTCTGCCACATCAGCATGTTTGCTATTCCCATGTGCATGATACCAGCTAAGATACCACCATTATGGCCAGCCTTAATCATCGCATGCAATAATTTAGTGCACCTTGAAATATGAACATGTGTGGGGCGTGTATGTTTTTAATGACTTGAGACTATACCTAGCCCGGCATGCAAGATGACTTATTATGCACCGTTCCCCATACCTGCAGGAAGCCCGTTCGTCTCCAAATCTTTTCCTCTCCATGTGTGGAAACAATATGCCTGCCAAACTCTCCTTCTCCCTCCGGCGGTCCCACCACTCCACCTCATGTGAAAATATCTGCATGCATGACTCTCCTCCCCCCACGCTCGTCCAATCCGTTGTGACCAGCAATATTTCCACCCTTCGCTCCCCCGTAATTTACTCCAACAAATATGCCCACGTAGATGTTACTTAACTATAGGTGCATTGGGTCACTGACATATGGGCCCAATAGGGGTCTGGCCCACATGTCAGTGACGCAACTGGACCTGCAGTTAAGTCAGTGCAGCTCAGTCCATATCTTACGTAGGTGTGCCATTGCTCGCTATAAAGACTGCGCCTCCCACAACATCGCTATCTCCTCCCCTCACGTTCACGTTCATCGCTATCTCCTCCCCCTCCCTCTCACGTCGACCACCATGGCATCGCCCCTCCCAAGCCCTAGGAGCCCCTCGCTGCACCGCGCGGACGGTCACGCGTCGCCGTTCCGTTCCTCGCCGCCACTAGTCGAGGAGGACGCGTCGGTATTCCGCTCCTTGCCGCTACGCGACGCGTCGCCGTTACGTTCCTCGCCACCACTAGTCGAGGAGGACGCGTCGGCGTTCCGCTCCTCGCCGCGACGCGACGCGTCGCCGTTCCGTTCCTCGC
Source organism: Triticum aestivum (assembly GCF_018294505.1). Taxonomy (NCBI): domain Eukaryota; kingdom Viridiplantae; phylum Streptophyta; class Magnoliopsida; order Poales; family Poaceae; genus Triticum; species Triticum aestivum. The sequence continues at coordinate 270,847,037 of NC_057796.1, read as the reverse complement.
CGCCACTAGTCGAGGAGGATGCGTCGGCGTTGCACTCCTCGCCGCGACGCATCGAGGTGTATGCGTCGGCGTTCCCCATCTCGCCAGCACGCGCGCCGGAGGACGCGTCGGCTTCCCGCTACAAGGAGAACGCCGCGCCGCCCGCCGAGCCCCCCAGCCTTGAGGAGCTTTGGAAAGAAATGGATGTCGCCTTGTGGGAGGCTTTGCCTCCAGCAGAGCGCGCCAAAATAGAGGCGGAGAAGAAGGCCGAGGAAGAGAAGCGCACCGCAGAACAAGCTGCCTGGGAGGCCTATGTCGCGTCCGAGAGAGTCAGGCAATTGGCTCTTTGGCAGAAGGCTCGTGCGAGGGCCGTGAGGGTGGCGGAGGACGCCCGTGCTGGCTCCCTGAGTGCAATCGGGCCCAAGCGCCTCATCTACGCTTGGCGGTACGTGGACCGGGTGCACGCTTCCAGCGAGGAGGAGTACCTGTTGGCGCCGGATCACCACACCGGTGAGATCGCGCTCGCCCGCCGGCAAGCCGCCAATCAGCACCTCGTGAGTTGCGAGGCTGAGGAAGAGGCGTTGTGTCGGCGCGCTGGGAAACGGCCGCGCACCAGGGCACTCGTGGCGCGCCGCAAGCGCTCCTGTGAGCGCCGTGGCTTTTAGGAGGAGTATAATTTTTGTTTCGTAAGGCGATCTCATTAGTTTTGGGACGCAAATGATAAATCCCGAACGTTCAGGAATTTTTAGCACCCTTAATTAAGTATAAAAGGGAAAGTTTGGAAACCTTGTGTATTCGTACGCATTTTGCAAGTCCGTGCATATAGCACAAACTTTACTATATACTATCGCACTACACGTCTCTCTCGATATATGCTTGCAGACTGTGCTACTCCCTCCGTCCAGGTCAATAAGTCATCTTTGGTTGTGCACCGTGACCAAGAAGGAGGGAAGACTTATACACCTAGACGGAGGGAGTACTACTATTACTTATGTACGTGCAAATGCACGTTTTAACATTACGATGCGGTTTTTGTAAAAGTAGAAAAACAGCACTAGTCAAGCTTGTGAAACGATTCAATGCAAAACAAATGCAAAAATGCTCATTTGATTGTTTACTTTTAGCTTCCTTCTCTGTGGTTATTTCTCTGTCGTACTTTGTACGGAGTATCTCACTGGTTGGAAAGGCATGCAAATTCCCAAACCGCTTCCTACACCCTGTATCGAATTTTTTGCCTAACAAGTTGTGCCGTGCAATTGGAATTCCAACTTGAGTACTACTACTAGTAGGAGTACCAGGGGCCAGTTCTTTTAGGCTTCTAGATTAGTAATCCCATAAGAGCAAGTACAATAGAGCTGAGTCAGCGGGCTATAAGAAATAAACTAGTATATTTCTGCTTAGTTGGAGGAAAGAGAAGAGGAGAGAGAAGGTAAGCGGGCTCTTTGTGAAGAGCCAGCTCTAGCATGTGCTCCTAGGCACTTTGTGAGAATGAGAAGTGGGCCACATAATAAAAAAGTAGTACACTCTTTTGATCTATTATTATACATGTTGGCTATAAGATGGGCTGTAGATGACATGGCACTGGCTTATAGCCAGCAGCTGGCTATACTATTAACCATGCTCTAATGAAATTGGTCCCCATTGTAATCTGTGTAAAATTTTGATCATAAATTTAACTAATGAAATGTTAGTGCATGTCACATGCACTACTCCATCCGTCTAGGTGAGTAAGTCATCTTAGGCTGTGCACCGTGACCAAGGAGGAGGAGAAAACGAGAAACGTTAATGTTTATTTGCTAATTAATAGTATTGCATGCAATGAAGGTCATTAAAAGCATGCACGCTCTTTATCTTTTATTGGTTGATATGTCAAGAAACAAGAAACGAGGTAGAAGTTAATGCACTGCGCCTAAGTGTTTGGGGATTATTTGGTTTTCGTAAGATGACTTACACACCTCTCCACTATGACTAGTCTTGTGGGAAAAGCTGGGGGAGCCGCCAAAAGAACTGGCCCTAGGAGTAGTAGCTAGGGATCGAGTGTGCGAGATGAACCGAAGAAAGTAAATGCAGAGAGATGAAATGCAAAAAAGACGGAGGGATGTGATGGTTGCTTGTCCGTTTATTTTACCAGGCCACTTATTACTGGGAGTGGTTGGGTTTTGTGATATGACGGCTTTACTGCCGCGCCACGAGCGGGGTGAGAGGTGAGACTCCCGTGCAGCGCCGCGCTCTACACTTGTACTACATCGGTCGTGGTTTATTAGTCCCCCATTGAATTTGACTGAAGATTTAACTAACAAAATGTTAGTGCATGTCAACAATAACTATATCGTTGGATTCATATTTGAACATAGTTTTGAATGATATAATTTTAGGTGACATGCATCAGCATTTATCGTACTATATATAATGTTAGTTCAATTTTTGGTCGTACTAATCTATAGTAGTAAGGTGCCCGTGCGTTGCACCGAAGAGTGAAATGCATTGATCGGGGAGTTGTTTATTTTGACAAAGGATGTGGGGGTCATCTCATGTGTAACGGGTATCGATAGGTTTATTCGGATATTACTTCATCTCTAGAGCTCACAAACATCCGGGTGAAATAGATAAAAAGGTATCTTTTGCAAACAAAAGCGGTCAACTGTTCAACCTGCATCCAAAACTTGTGAAGAAATAACACTTATTGTGCTTTGCAAGAAATGATCTTTAAGAATTAGTTTTTGAGTATCGATTGTTATACATGTTGGCTACACATGACATGGCACTTTCTTATAGTCAACAGTTGGCTATACTATTAAGTAATATTAACCATGCCCTTATACACCTAGACGGAGGGATTAAATCAGGATGACTTGCAAGAGGGCAGAGGAGATGTAAGAAATGGTTCATCGTAAGTCTTTCACCAGTACTGTAGTAAAAATTCATACATGGAAGATTCTAGACTAAACCATAAATGGATACACTTTTATTCATGCACGATACTCCAATAGAGCAAGATCCTGCATGGAAGTCTCCACATGCTTAGACAGCGGATTACATTGAGCGAAGACTAATGATCAACATTTAACTTGATAATGCGTACTTCCAGGTGAACCTCCTTGGAGTCCCCGTGCACCGCGTCGGCAGGTAAAGGAGGCCATGGGTTTTCCAAGTCCACATTGGCGGGATAGTCCCAGCTCCCCAGAGTCCAAGTCCGTTCGATGAGGCCAGTGTCGCCGCCCATGCGACCCAGAGGGGTAGTAACACTGACCACGCACCCGTACATCGGCCTCGTTTTAGTGTTAGCGGTGTCGCCCCTGATGCACATTACAGAGACGGGGCGGCGGCCTGCGCGGGCCTCGCCGGTGCCCACGATCAAGAGGAAAACGCTGCCGTCCTCCTCCGAGACTAGCAGGCGGCGGTGATCCTCCAGCGACTCCGACATGGTGAACGGGTAGCACGTCTCGTACTTGATGTTCTCCGCTACGGGCCAGCAGTGACCGCTGCACACATCCGTGAGGTGATGCACCATGTCCGCCGGCGAGCCACAAAACGGCATCGGGCACTCATAGCAGTGGACGAAGGGCTCCTTGGAGGCATCGACCAGGCCGTCCATGAAACGGGAGTGGCTGTAGGGGACGTTGCGCCAGTTGAACATATGAGCAAGTTACTACGAGATTTAATCTGAATAAGCAAAAAATAATTCATGACGGCTATAACAGAGATGAAACTAATCATGTGGACTAGCATAGTAGTAGGATACAGAGTAGAAACATGAATTCTACCACGATTTCGAACAGGAAGGACAAAAACACATACGGTGCAACGGGAGCAGCACTGTTGGCGTTGAGGTTGTCGCCCATGTCCAAACACCACGTAGACACGGTCTTTGAGCACGGTTCGTAGTCGTTCCATGCTCGGGCATTGAAGTTTGTAACTGTTTTAGATTAGAATATACTACTCCTCCGGTGCTAGTAGTAGAGCAGATTTCTACTCTACTACTCTACTCAAGTAAGTTAGGGCATAGCACTGTAGGGAGTACCAATACTGTGATCACTCAAGCAAGTTGTTTGGCATCGACATGACCCTATGCTGCTGGTATGTGTCTCGTAAGTCAAGCGGCGTGCTGTAGTCATCATCACCTATCCACTTCCCGCAGCACATATTCGCTTCTCCATCTTTGTCCGCACATAATCTCGTCCAATCTTCCATCCCTGCTAACAATGGCAGAACCGAGCAGCGTCCGCCGAAAGAGTGGCTGGAATTCGCTCCCCACAGAGGTAATCAAGCTCATTGTTTCGCGTGTGGACAATCTCAGTACCATGCCGCTCGCCGCGTGCTCGTCGGATCTGTACCGTTTACTCAAAGCCCTCAGGCCGGAGCTTTTTAAGCCAGCTCCTTGCTTGCTGATGCCGCCTGATCTTCAGAAACAGCATGTCACGCAGCATAACGATCGTAGGGTGGCGAGCATCAACCCCCTTGACTGCGATCCGATCCCCATCAGCCTCAACTACATTAACGGTATGTACTGGGTCGACATGAACACGTCTTGGATGGTGCTCGTCAACGGTCGCGGCAGCTGGATGCTCGTGGAGGTCTACACCCGGCGATTGACCCCCCTTCCTTCGATTAACACTGCACTGCTTTGGCACCGCGGCCCAGAATACTTGGAATCTTATAGTAGCCAACATGATACCAAGTTTGATTTGCTCAAGGTTGTAATCTGCCAAGTGCCCACAAGATCTGCGAGTTATAAAGACTTCAGGCTAATTGCGTTCTTCAACCGCGGTCTCGCCTATCTGACAGGTCACTGCGGTAAGTGGATAAATCTGCACGTCCATCGCAGGATCATACATCCTCCATGGTTCTCTGATGCCATTGAACACAAGGGCTTCATTTACGCTGTCGACTCCTTCTATGGCTGGACGTATTGCTGGCCTACTCCAGTCATCGCTACAAACGGTTGTTACAGTAGTATGTTACTTTCCTATGATATCATGATGGCTTGCTTATATTACTGTCAACATTTGCTGAAAAAATATTCATGCTCATAACATGCTGTTCTTAAGATTGACTAAATCAAGAGCCCTTTTTTATTTGACTCCAACTTGATATGATGTTGTAGGCCGCCTGGTGTCCCTACCCTTCCTAATCCCAGAACCTTTCAAAGAAAAGCGGCATGGCAGTTGCAGGTGGTTCCTGGCTCGATCAGACGACGGCGAAAGATTGATGATCGTTCACACGTACCGGACATGTTCTTTCGCGGAATACAATCACAGTCACTGCAAGGTCTTTGAGCAGGATCCCAGCTTCTCTGGGCCTTCAGGAATTTTTGACTGGAGGCTGGTAAGTAGCCTTGGTACACGCTCTCTGTTTGTCGGACTGAATTATCCGATTAACCAGGAGATAACCGACGGCAAGGATCATGATGCCAGCGTGGTTTCGTTCATCAGGCAAAACTGTGTGTACACAGCGTACCATGCGTCTCTGCATGCACCATACCCTGATATGTGCCGCCACGCTCTGCAGCCCAAAGTAGGAGAGAGGGTCGCAAGTATCAGTCTTCGACCTGCTGGCTAGAGTTTCCCCCGTCAGGCACCCATCTGGTTCAAGCCGTCAGCCAATCTCCACAGCTTAATAAATAGTAACGTCTAACAGAGCCAGTTAGTTAGATGCGTACACTTGGTGTAGTAGGATCTTTATTTAGTTTGATGCATACACTTTTTCTTTTTGGTAGCCCTTCTATAATGATTGCTGATGTTTGGTTTGGAAGAGAGAGCTGCGTCTTCACTCTTCTAGCCCGCTTACTGCTTCTGTTGCACCCCCAACCCTGGTTGCTGCTGCTGCTGTTTTCAATGTACAATCAGTAGTATATTTCGTCTGTTGGTTGAATAAATGTGTTGTTAGAACGACAAACACAATGTTTTGGAAGTCGTTGCACGGTTCGATCCTTTAGTGCCCCGTACCGTACGTAGCGCATACTATTTTTCGTACGGAACACATTTGCCACTTGTTGATAACATGCAGCCCACTGATGAAGGCCCAATAGAGAAGCCCATAATTAACTGGAAGGGAGGCTCTCACATGAATCCGGCCCAGGTACATGCTCATGGTCCCCTAAACATAAATAAGTAAATAAATAAATAAATAAAGCTAAATGGTCATGCACCAGTTCTTTGGGAAAATAGGTAGCCCAGTATTTCTTTTTGAAGAATACCCAAGCTAGGCCTATTTGTTTTCTCCGAATTACTAGGCTGCAAATCTTTCAAGACGAGGAGGGATGCATTCCGGCCTGGCTTAAGAGTATGGTCAATGTCTGTTAAAAGTAATATCAAAAGGGGTTGACAATTCCAAAAAAATTATAGCAAATGGGATATAAGTTTATTTTTTTGTTTTTGTTCTTCACTGATATCTTATACGTATTTCATTGGATTTAACATGACATAGTACTAATTTATTTTTAAATTTGTTTTAGTATGGCTATTAATTTTTGGATTAAGAATATTTCGTTCCCTAGCAAAAATTTGCGAATTTTCAAAATTTCCCACATATTTAGTTAATTTTTTGACCCTGGTACTGACCAGAAAATGGCCAGCAATTCTAAAAATGGAAAACGGGCTGCAATAAATTCCATATGAATTAGAAAATGAGTAAAAATTATAAAAATAATAGAAAATGGGCTGTACACGCCACAGATTTCGAGGCTGACTTGTTTACGCAAGGCTTTGTTAGTGAACACACGATTCTAGCAGCAGTGACTGTTGGATGTCCATCCAACGGCCGACGTGCTTATTCAATCTCTGATCTTCCTGCTCTAGCCGCCTAAACTAGCGCCGGCGGGACTGCCTGCTCCCTCCTCTTGTGGCCCGCTGTGATGTCGCGCAGGCTTCCCCGGCCCACCCTACTACCTCCGCCGGCCTAACCGCATGCAATCAACTGCCTCCTTATTACGCGAAAAAATGATTCCTCCCACTGACATCTGGGGCGCACCGGTTGGGAGGCTGACCTGTGGGCCTACTAAGTTGACGCGTATGCAGGGCTTGTTAACTTAGTCAACAAACAATTCTAGCAGCAGTAACCGTTGGATTTGAATCGAACGGTCCTGCTACTTCTTCAATCGCTGCTCTTCTTGCACCAGCCGCCCAAACCAGCGCCGGGGAGACCGCCTGCTCCTGCCTCCAGTGGCCGGCTGTGCTGCCGTTGAGGCCTCATCGCCCCCTACTACTCCCACCGCTAGCCAGGCCCTGCGGCGACGGCAGCCTCACGCCGCAGCCGAACCAGTGAACCCTCGTACTCCTCTCTGCGTGGGCATCCACTGCCGCGTCTTCCCCGGCTCCGCGTTGTCCCCTTCCTAGGCCTCGCCGTCGTCCACCGCCTAGGTGCTCTCGGCGCGGCGTAGTCAACGACATTCCATCGGAAGAGTACTGTACGTGGAGAGGCTGACAGCTGGGTCCATGGCCACAGCCCAGTTTTTTTTGTGATTTGCCAAGTAAGTCGCTTTGTCAGGCCTGTTGGGCTGCAAATCTTTCAAGACGAGGAGAGCTTTCATTCGGCTGGCCGAGAAAATGGCCCATCAGTAATGAGAAATGGGTTGTACATTTTTAAAACACATCAAACTGGCAATTAGTTTCAAATATCTTTTTTTTCATTTCGAGATTTTAAATTACATTAATTTTTATGCGTGGAGAATTTGTTGGATTTTATATTGATATACATTTATTTTTAAAATCAGTTTGAATCTGAGTCAAAATTTCGGGATTAAAAACAGTTCGGACCGCACCGAAATATGCAAAATTTCGTATAATTTTTTAACCGTGGCCACAATATGGCCTGTAATGCTAACAAAAAGAATATGGGCTCAAAGAAAACCTTAATAATTAGCAAATGGGTTGTAAATTATTAGAAATAATGGCAGATGGGCTGTATGCTGTTTTCAACAGATTTGAGGCTTTCCTAAAAGAAAAAGGTTGACGCACAAGCACTGACTGTTGGATGTCCATCCAACGGCCGTCGTGCTTCTTCAATCTCTGCTCTTCCTGCTCCAGCCGCTCAAACAAGCGTCGGCGGGACTGCCTGCTCCCTCCTCCCCGCGGCTGGCTCTGCTGCCGCACAGGCCTCACCGCCCCACCGTACTCCCATCGCTGGCCTAGCCATCCCTCTACTCACCCACACCTGTTGTTATTCTCCGGCGACGGCAGACGAACCAGTAAACCTCGTACAGTCATACTCCCCTCCGTGTGGGAAACAACTGCCGAGTCTTCCCTGCCTCTGTGTCGTTCCCTTCCTAGGCCTCGCCGTCGTCCACCGCCCTGGTGCTCTCGGCGCGGCCTGGTCAACGTGGTCAACGACCGACATGCATCTGAAGTGGACTGTACGTGGAGAGGCCGACAGCTGGGTCCACGGCCGCACGCAAGGAAATGCCTCCCTATTACATGCAAAATAATGATTCCTCCACCTGACATCAGGGACCCACCGAAAGGGCCTCTGTATTTCGCGAAAAAACGTTACCGCCACTGACAGCTCGGACCCACCAGCTATATCTTCGCACGCAAAGAAGTGCCTCCTTATTACGCACAAAAATTGAATACTCCCCCTGTTAGCTGGGACCCAGTATAGTGGCAGGCTGACTTGTGGGCCTACTAAGTTGACGGGGACGGAGGGCTTTGTCAACTTAGTCAATATGCACGATTCTAGCTCCAGTGAACGTACGATGTCCATCCAACGACCGTAGTGCTTCTTCAACCTCTGGTCTTCTTGCTCCAGCCGCCCAAAGCAGCGCCGGTCGTGCCGCATGCTCCTGCCTCCCATGGCCGGATGTGCTGCCGCGGAGGCCTCACCGCGCCCTACTATTCCCACCGCTGGCCAGGCCCTGCGGCGACGGCAGCATCACACCGCAGCCGAACCAGTGAACCCTCGTACTCCTCTCCGCGCGGGCTTCCACTGCCGCGTCTTCCCCGGCTCCCCGTCGTCCCCTTCCTAGGCCTCGCCTTCGTCCACCGTCCTGGTGCTCTCGGCGCGGCGTGGTCAATGTGGTCAAGGAACGACTTCCATCAGACGTGGACTGTACGTGGAGAGGCTGACAGCTGGGTCCACGGCCGCAGCAAGGAAGTGCCTCATTACGCGGAAAATAATTATTCCTCCACCTGACAGCTGGGACCCACCGGACGGGCCACTATATTTCGCGAAAAAAACGTTTCCCCCTGACTGCTGGGACCCACCAGCTACATCTTCGCATGCAAGGAAGTGCGTCCGGGCAAAAAAAAAACGATTCGCCCCCCTGACTGCTGGGACCCACCAGCTACATCTTCGCAGGCAAGGAAGTGCCTAACAGTCAGGACCACCTAGTCGAAGCGTACGTAGCGTTGTCATTCTGGTCGCGAACGTGTACGTACATATATGCTGGTGGATGTAGAGGCGCACATGTGTCGTAGTAGAGGTGCGCACGTAGCATGTACACGTACGTACAGCGGCCAGGGTGCAAGAAAGAAAATACAGCCACGTATGTGTACATACGGGTGGGGTCTCGAACGCCTACTCGCGCATATGTACGGACAGGGCTCGTGTACATGGCTGGGTCGGAACGGAGAAACAGCGTCGTCGTCGTGTTCATGGGGAGGCAACGGAATGCGTCGTGTTCATGGGGAGGCAACGGAATGCGTCGTGTTCATCGGGAGGCAACGGAACGCGTGGGAGCCAACCGGCTGGGTCGGAACGGAATGCGTGGTCGTGTTCATCGGGAGGGCTTGGACGGAACAGGCGATGGAAACGAGGCCTGGCGTACCGCACAACGGAGGAAACGGACCTCCTACGTTCGAAACGGGGTCCTGTTGATCAGGAGGGGTGTGGCGTACCGCAAAACGGAGGAAACGGACCTCCTACGGTCAAAACGGGGG